>NW_009624163.1:0-25070 GCF_000690535.1 Cariama cristata | reverse complement strand
AAGAGGGCGCGTAGGGCAGCATGAATTCATAGAGTCCTTTAAAAATGCTGGTGAGAAGAGATTCATATTTACTTTTCCTGGAAAAGACATTTCTACTACTGAGGAATTACAGAAGCAGAATTATTCCCTCTGGAAGCGCATTAGCTAAACAGAGATTGTGTCACTGTTCTGCCAAAAAGATACATTTTAAATCAGATGCCAGATTTAAGAGTTGATGTTTATGAAACTATAAACTGGGTTCCAAGGCAGCCCTACAGATTTCTAATACAGGTCTGTATTTACTACTGTGTCACAGAAACATATTTTTTTTTCCAGTTGAGTGAGTTCTACAGTCTTTTCAATCCATCCTGGAAGAGTTAGGTTATTGCAGTGCTCACAAACAAAACTATTTCCACGCAGGATAAAAGTAAAAGTAAGTTGACTATCCTCTAAAATGTTACTCTCTACATTTTCAAAGAATAGCTCCACATTTTTCAAAAATCTGCCCCTACTGTCATGCAGATTCTGGCTCTAGATGGCAAATCTATTTGTTGGGTCATTAGGAACAGGGGAGGCCTCTTGCACTTGTAGTAGACCCCAGAACCATTTTTAAAATGTCCTCTTTAGACTAGGACAGTCATAAGAATCCCAATTAATTTTTCTTTGTTTTTTCAAATAATGTTTTGAATTATAAAAATCGGGAGAACTTCACTCTAGATGAAACACAATTATTCACGTGGTCAACCCACTTTTCATTTGGAGCAAGCAAAACACCAAATTGCATCTTCTTGCCCATACCTCTACAGCACTAGTAAGATGTCATTTGCCTACTGATCCAGCAATAAGCAATGCTGGCCATGCAAGTCTACCCTTAACACATGTGCCATCTTTGCCTGCAAATGAGGAACTGAAGATAAATAAGGTGAGCAAATCCCAATTCCAAACAGTATTGGTCTCTCTGCCCAACTGTCTGCAGTGTTAATCTGTGAGAGGTATCCTTGTCGTCAACTGCTCGAAGTGCTCTGCAGGTTGGTGTCCCACATACTAATTTTTAATTTGATAGCACTAGCATTGATTTTATTTTTTTTTTTCCTCCCATCCGGAAATTGCTACAACCATGGTTTGTCACACCTGCAAAGCTGCAAGATCAAACATGCAATTCTGGACACAGGTGTGTTAATCCACCGTGTACAGGCAACAAGTGTACTGCCAAGTGGATCTGGGCTAACCCTTATGAGCAGCATAATGTTGCGCTGGTGAGAGCCCAGGAGGCTTCACCTTCAGCTGTCCTTGGAGCTGTGCCCATCGTTTAAGTCATAAGACCCATTCAGCTGAGGAACATCACTGTTTTAACAAAAGCTACAGGGACATTTTTTGATTCAGTTTGCAACACAAAGGAGGGCTCTGCCAAGGCCAACACCTGCAGTGCCAAGCATTCACATTCAGTTGGGTGCGGACCCAGCAGCTCCATAAGTTTACAGCAATGCAGAACTTCATCTAAAGCATGAAAAATGATAGGGGCAGGAGATGCATGTCTCAACTTTCTTTCCTTGTATGTTCTGATGCTTCAGAGTTTATTACTTGGCTCTAGGACACCAAAACCCCTGAAGAAGACACTAGAAAGAGAAATAACTAAGTAAATAAATAGTGCCTAAACTAGGGCACTTGAGAGGTGTCATTCACACCAATGAACTCAAGTCAAATAGCTCTGTAAGAGTGTTGGCTCATATATTACAATAATGGAAGAAACTAGAGGGCCTTTCCTAACTTCTCAACATTAAAAGTAGCGAAATGATGAGGAGGAAGGAAACTATTACTGGGAGGTTCCAGCATCTAACTCATACTAACAATAGGAACGTTCAGAGGTCATCCAGAAAGCCACTTGATATTTTGTTTGTTATTTTTACTTTAACCATTCCTGCATGCAAGGCAGAGTTCTCAGTGAGCATGATCACAATAGCCTGTGAATCCTTTTTCCTTTGAGATCATAGGGAATTTAGACCTTGATGGAGGCACACTCACTGTCCAGATCATACCTTTCCATATGTAGCCTATTGCCTTCTATACCTTTCTGTCAACAGAGGATTTACTGTGCTGCTCACTGCTCTTGTCCTGTTATTAAAATACCTTCATGTTTCTTTAGCTCTTTGTTTAGTCCTTTTCCAAGTTGAGGCAATTTTAAATGGGCAGGCAAATAACTTGCAGAAATGTGTCTGATTCATCTCAGAGATAGTAAATAGCTCACCCTGCACTGCCTCTCCTCTGTCCCACTAGTCTGAAACAAGTAGGCAGACTTGTAGAAAACTTTGTAAAGCTACTGGCATTTTGCAAGAGAAACAGAACTCTTTTTTATGAAAATTCATTCTAATGACATTAACATCTGCTCTTTGTTTGAAGAATATTTTTAACTGTTCCCTCCCTGAGAAAATGAAAGATGCCATACTCCCTTTCATGTTCTCACGGAATAGACACACTCTGTTGGTTTTTTAAGATCTGTTCTGAAATGCCCCAATACAGCTCACTGCAGGGAACTCGGTGTATGCATCTCAGGGCAAAAAGCAACTGCATTCACCCTCCTATGAGAATTCGCTTTAGGACCCTGGCATGCGAGCAGGGACTTCATTTCACAGATGAACAACACTTGGCATATTACATCACATGCAGTAGTTAAAGTCTGGCAATCTGTACATAAGGTCTTGGAGTAAATCTCTTGAGCACTCATAAAAACAAGGCTATGTACTTCATCATCAAATAATGCTGAACTGTCTCTTACTATGTGGTTTTTTTCCAGTCCAGCTTTAAATATCTCAAGTATCTGAGATTCTGCTATTTCCCAGTGGTAAGTCTTCCGTGCTCTTACAGGATTCAGTACTATGAAGCCATACTACGATTATGACTTCTATTCTTTCCCTTATTTTTTAACTGTAACCTGTAGCTATATCTACCTGCATGCCTATAAACAGCAGCAGTGCCAAAAATTTTAACATGTTCAGTGAAACCTGTGAGTTATACTTACCCAGGCACATAAGTGGATATATGTATTAAAATACATACTCAGATTGGAATATGTATGTTTGGTTTGGATATATGCATGTGCAAATCATGGAGTCATATGCAAACAGAGTTTGCATGCTCATATGGACACATTATCACGCAGCTAATGCATTAGCAGACAGTAGAACTCTTGCATAGATAAGTTCTGCAGGATTGGGAACACAACCCTGTACATCAAAACGCAAAAGCCTGAAGCCTGAAATTGTAAATACTTCCAATAATTTACTTCCAGATACTGAAGACCCGAATAGAGCCCCTGCAGCACTCAATCCTATTTGATGCCTGCTTTGCTGCAACAGGCTGGCCTTGGACAATGCAGGCAGGAGTTTGGTCCTCTGCAGGGATGAGAATTCAATTTTCTCGCGCTGTCCTCAGTTCTTGAGGTATTAATGTTATCCTGCTTCTCACATGGAAAAGTTACTGACTGCATGTATGGCTGTAGCAGTAAACAAAACGAACTCCAAGACAAGTGTTAAAATGATATTCCAAGGAGAACTTCCACTGTAAATTGGAACTTGATTAGAAAAACATATTTGCTGGTGTTTGCATTTTCTATCAGTTACTTATGGGGCAATGCACAATCCAGAAATAAAGCAGCATAATATTTCAAAGGGCGTGATAGACTATTGCCACCAAAGCATAGCTTTTGTTTTATGTCATGTTTTCACCGCTTTCAGTGAAAAAATAAACACTAAGATCCAAACAATAGTCTCCATATAACAGCCAGGATATAGCTACCTTCTGGTCATTTGAACAACTGAAATGGAGGAAACCATATGAGGGAAGCATTCACAAAGGCTATCTTTACCTTCTTCTCCCTATGCCCTAGCACTGTCACCAGCAAGTGACAGACTCTGGTCCCCTCCTGCTCTGAGCAGGAGCCCGTTTCTCTCCAGCCACCAGCAGCAGTGGAGGGAAGGGCCACCATTTCCCATTCACTTCCACACCCATTCTTTTGTGCTTTGTGCATTTCAGGGACACATGCCAATTCTCACAGCAATAAAAAGCAATCTATTATTTTGGCTGGCAGATTTTAAAATTTGCTGTCTCTCATTTATACCTGAACCATAGCTTCCTTGGAGCAGGAATTGCTATTAATAAATTTCAGCTTTAGCAGTGCAAAGGACAGTACTCAAAGCCCAGAAACCTGTGACTGGACTTGTAGGACTTCTGCTTACAGCCGTGTAGGATAACACTTGCAGAGTTCACAAAACAGAACAGCTTACTGCTGCCAATAATGTAGATGCAAGTTCTCTCCGCCCCAACTGTTTCTGGCAATACTTAATTTCAACAACACTTTCAGCAACAGGTTTTATATTAAATTATTAATGTTATTTTTAATACATTAAAGGCATGCTCCAAACATTACTATTCACTTCAAACTTAGCCAAAAAAGCCAGCAAGAGCTACAATGTGGTAGGTGTGATGCAAACAGAGAGGATAGATGCATCTCTAGCCAAAACAGGTTATGCCTTGATTTTATTGCTGAGCAGGCATGGATGGAAGTCTAAGACAAAGCTCCTTAAGAAGTGTGAAGCGTGGGATCTATTCACCCTTGTGTGCCACCACATACCAGCGAAAGCATCCACTGTCTCACTTCAGTCTGAAGCCATGGTCTGAGTCCAGGCTTCAGGCTTGATCTTTCTCTGCTGGAAGAGTTTATATAAACGTGTGCACAGGCACACACACACGCAGCTCTGGAAATAGAAGAGCATTTCCTGCTGGGCCAATTTATGGAGACGCTGCTGTACCCAAAGCTCCTGTCTTACAGCACTCTGAATTTTACTGGTGAACAACATCCAAGCCCCAGTTGGGATCTTGACTTCACAAACAACCCAATAAACTCAGCTAGCAAAAGCCATCCGAATTCCACCGAAGGCAGCAACTGTTCAACAGCTTAGGCTACTTGAACAATTCAGAGGTATTCAAAACACAAACAACTAGAAATACTCATTTTGGGCCTTTTTTATCCCTGAACCTAGCTTAAAAATATGAAATTGGAGCCTCAGACCAGGACCCTGCCTCATGCAGGTGAATGATCAGTTATACCCCTGTCTGACTGGACCACTCATTTTTAGTATCTGGTACAGGCCTTAGGTGTTTTGGACGGGGTTTTACTTCACTAGCTGCACAGGGATTACCAACTAACCGGATGCTCCCAGGAACTTTCAGAGAGCAAACAGTGTCAGTTCATTTAATAATTTTCAAAGTGAAACTAAAATCTCATCCAAATCATGTCTCCTCTGATTTAATTAAAGCACACCACACATACTGCACTGTTCTGTTAATCATTAACAAAGTTAATTCAAGACAGAAGATGAGTCTTTTCCTTCCTTCAAAAGCCTCCAGCCAGTGAAAAACTTTAAAAAAAAATTCCAAAAAAAGACCAGTACAGTATGCTTTTTGTTAGAATGGTCAACACGTCGGTATGTTTTCTCCCCTTCTTCTGTATTTCTGATTCCTAAAGGAATGCATGTTAAAAAATAGAGGGGTTTTTTTTTTCTTGCTTGGCAAAATACCTTCCCCAAATTTTCTAAATATTGTCTGGTATTTGCGTCAATATGACAGTCATCGGGTTTGACAGGAATCAGATTGCTAAACCCACACAAAAATGCTTTGAAAATTAGGGGCTAGTTATACACTCAATTTCATTCAAATCCACTTTAGCAAACTGGCAAGGAGTGGGTCTGAACCATCCCTGTTATCCCTTCACTTCTGTGGTTGACAACAGAGGTTTCTTCAGTACGCTAACCTCTATCCTAACTTTTAGACTCACAACTCCTGTTGTCTGAAAAATCTCCTTAGCACTCCTGTCCCAATCCATTTTCACTTTCCAAGATGACCTAGCAACCCATGAAAGTCATTCTCCCTGCACAGCAAACCTTTCCAACTTCTTCCAGGGAGGAACTGAATAGGAAATTAAAGTGTTAGAAGTGTAACACTTTGTGGACTACTCAAGAAACAGGGTACAGCCAACATCTATTTTTCCAACAGTTCTCCTTTTTTGAAGGAGACCAAACAAACAAAAAACAAACAACAACAACAAAAAAAACCAGAACAGAAAAGGTTTCTTTCTTCACTTTCTTCAGATCTTAGGGAAATCTAAACTTAAAATTTTTCAGTCTCATCAGTACAGTTGTTATCTAATGGGATTTCCCTCTTGAAAGCGACAAAGGGTCAAGGCTGAACACTTCCACAAGGCCTGTCATATCAGATCAGGACAGCACTCTGTCAAGGCTGGATTCTTGCCTCCAGCGGTGGCTCACGCCTAATGTTTTAGGGGAAAGCAATGGGAAAAGAAAAAAGGCAAACCACACTGCACCTGGTCCATTGAGCAAAGCTCTCCCTGCACAGCAAAATTCCTCTCTGCCCCCTGCAGGCAGGCAGCTGGGGCTCTGCCACATACAGGCATTGATGTCTGTACTGCGAGGTCTTTAAAAAAAAAAAAAAAAGTAATTTATTGCAGGGTAATACATATAAAAGGGTATCAAGGAATTAAAATGAAATTACCATGAATGTTCAGTATTCACATCACAGCATGTACATCAGGACATAATGATTTGGGGACTTAAATTACTCCAGTGTAATAAAAGACCCAACTATATTTTTATTTTGTTATTTCTCTGCATACCGAAGTGCTAATACATATTTCTGCACTGAAGTACCTGAAATCTATTGTAATTTAGTAACAATGGCACATGAACAACTCTCTAGGGCACTGCATATCTACTTCCTAGCTTTTCCTGGAAAAGTGAGACCTGGACAAGCTAGAGAGTTGGGCGGAGAGGAACCTGATGAAGTTCAACAAGGGCAAGTGTAGGGTCCTACCCCTAGGGAGGAATAAACCCATGCACCAGTGCAGGTTGGGGGTTGACCTGCTGGAGAGCAGCCTGGCAGAGAAGGACCTGGGAGTCCTAGTGGACAAGAAGTTGACTGTGAACCAGCAGTGTGCCCTCGTGGCCAAGGAGGCCAATGGTATCTTGGGGTGCATTAGGAAGAGTGTGGCCAGAAGGTCAAGGGAGTTTATCCTTCCCCTCTACTCTGCCCTAGTGAGGCCACATCTGGAGTACTGTGTCCAGTTCTGGGCTCCCCAGTTCAAGAAAGACAAGGAACTACTGGAGAGAGTCCAGCAGAGAGCAATGAAGATGAAGGGACTGGAGCATCTCTCACAAGGAAAGGCAGAGAGAGCTGGGTCTCTTCAACCTGTAGAAGAAAAGACTGAGAGAGGATCTCACCGATACTTATAAATACCGTAAGGGTGAGTGTCAAGAGGATGAGGCCAGACTCTTTTCAGTAGTGCCCAGCAACAGGTTAAGGGGCAATGGGCACAAACTGAAACTTGGGAAGTTCCATCTTAATATGAGGAAGAACTTCTATACTTTGAGGGTGGCAGAGCACTGGAACAGGCTTCCCAGAGAGGTTGTGGAGTCGTCTTCTCTGGAGATATTCAGAACACGTCTGGGCACAATCCTATGCAACTTGTCAGTGACGCTGCTTTGGCAGGGGGGGTTGACTAGAGGATCTCCATAGGTCACTTCCAACCCCGACCATTCTGTGATTAAGGTATCCAATGAAGAAATGCATTTGTAAACAATTATCTGTGAGTGCTCTCTGTTTGAAGCCAGAGTCTGTCTCAACTCTTCACCATTGTTCATGGATTTAGGAAAGCATCCCCATCAGCCCAGCAGCCAGTGACTGAGGGATGAAGTGGCACCATGTGATGTCAGGTAAAGTTCCCAAGCTGCAAGGCTGCAACACAGGCATGCTTCCCTGTCACAGAAGGGTCATGTTCCTCCTTCAAAACCTACCCTACCCATCGTCACAACACCCTAAAGATTTCTTAACATTGATTGGAGAGATGAGTCATACGATGAGGGTAACTTCAGAGACACCTGAGCACGGATGGGGTGGCATGCATTCCCCACCTCCTCTTTTCAGTGGGTGTAACACAGGAGCTTGCATGAGGACTTTAACCGTGTGCTTAGGTAAGCATGCAAGCAGTTTGTCAGCCAGCTGGGTGAGAGAGTAAAAAAAGCCTCATAGACCTGATAGCAGGAAAAGCAAATGTAAGTGTTCACCTGTGTTTAAGGGAAACTGATAAATATGGAATTATTTCCTTCCCGCAATCTTTAAAATCCAACTACTGGACCACTGTCACAAGGGTCAGCATCCCTGTGCAATTCTCCTGGATCTCCCATGCCACTGCATAGTGTTCTTTGGGACTTGATTTAGGTACGAAAATACACCTTCCCCAAACTAGCACTAGCCAGTAAAGTTTTTTGGCATGCTACAAGACGGTGAAAAAAGGACCTGAACCTCAGCTGTTCTTTCACTAAGCAAACAACAGGGAAATCCCCTTTGCCACTACTGAACATAAAAGAAGCCCTTATCAGTTCTCACTGGCTGGGATGGTCTTACATCCTCTGCAATCTGTCATTAACCAATAGTTTCCCTTTTCCATTCAACTCCTCATACTAAGATGGAAAACCTGTCATTAAGTGGCTTAAGAGAATGTAACCTTTTCCCCAAAACAGCTGACAAGACTTGCCTTCAAGGAGATTTAAATAATGTAGCTATCAAAAGAGTCAGTAGCAGTCCAACTTGCATATAGAGAAATATCAACCACTGACTACAAAGAAAAATCATTTTCATTTTCAAATGGCAAACCTCCCCTCCAGATCTGCCAAAAGCTGCAGCCTGAGCTCTAGAGTTGTGGCTATAGTTTCATAACGACGTTTTGTGCCCTGAGAGAAGGCTTCAGAGTGTCACGTTTTGTGAATAAACTTCATGGGATGGGAAGGATTCCAGGAACTCCTCCTCCATGGGCTCTTACAGGCTTTAGACGTTCTGGGGAGATTAATGCGTATGCAGTATTACAACCTTCCTCCTAAAATAAGTCATTATAACAGGAACTTACCCTTCCAATCCAAACAACTTGCATTCAGAAAGTGGGCATTTTCTACCACTCCAAAGTGCAGGCAAATGGAAGCAAACACATTCTTAGAGCACCATCATTGCACTTAAGAAAGCTTCTGAGCAACATTTCAAGATTTTCATAGTAATAATTAGCAACATCTCCCTAAAACAGCCACTAGAAATTTTAATTCACTAAAACTCTTCAAAACTATTGAAATCGTGTTTCCAATAAACATTTCCGAAAAGTATGAAAGACAGAAATTGAAAGCATTTTCAGAAATTTGGCAGAGTTTCAAACCCTTCTTTCAAAAAAGGCTTGCAGATTTTCATCAGTATTCATTCATTTACACAGAAACTGCTGTGAAATTCTGAGCTTAAAACTAAGCAAGGACTTCAGGATTTGGCCCTGTAGAAAGCAGAAAAATCCCATCAGCTCCAAATACCAAGGTAGAGTCTAAAAGCAGAGTGGAAGCATTAAACTGAATTTGTCGCAATCTGCCAACAAGTAAGCTAACTAGCTATTGAAGAGATGTTCTGTGACAAAACTTAGCCCTTTTTAATGTTGGAGCTCTTGAAAAGAGCATCTGGCTTATCAGAGCCTGAAGCAGTATCTCAGCAAGGGCTTCTAAAGCCTCCAAAGAGCTCTGAAATCAATCAAGGATCTTTGGGCTTTCCCAATGTGTTTAGAAAGGGAAAAGGGAGCCAAGATGCATACTTCTGATATGCTTATTAAAACTGCCAAGGAGACTGATGCTTGTGCAAAGCTCACTGCATAATCAAAGTCAAACATATCTTGGGTGGGTGCTTAATGGGTTCACGTCTAGTGTTGTGACAGCATGGGATTCTTAACAAGCAAGCAGGTTCCTTCCTCACAGCCAAGCTGGGCAACCTGTCCGAGGGCAATGGTGTAACTGAAGTGGCAATCCCCAATCCCAAGGGGGTGCTGCCCACAGGATATCCTGCTCCCTCCTTCTCACCTGCGTGTCCCATCCTCCCATACAAGAAGGACCTGGCAGTGGTGTGTGCAGCCTGTGGGGCAAGAAAACAGCAACCTGACCCCACACAGTGGGAGCCCGGGCATTTATGCAACTAAGGCAGAGGGGAAATACACAGCTAGGAGAAACACTTCTGGTTGCATGGGCTTCACCCTGCACTGTGGCTCCACAGGCCTTGAGTAAGCCCCAGTGGAGATGCCGCCCTTGGCAAAGGGGAAGGGACCAACAGCAGATCCTGCCTCTCCAGACACCATCATGGACAAAGAGTCCTTCTGCATCACTTGATGGGATTTAAATGAACATCTGCAACACTTGGGATCTTATACAAAAATAGCTGGCCTAGACCAGTTCTGAACTGAAAGAATAGTAGGTAACAGACATTTTGGGAGCGTAAGAAACTGTACAGAAAAGAAACAAGCATAATGTAATCTTTCACTGGTATTTTATTCCTATCAGCATTATTTAAAGATGCATTCCTCTTAAGTGTAACCCCTTTCCAAAACCCAGCTTTGTCCACACCCTTCTATTTGCATCCCAACAACATTTTTTTAAAAGCGTACTTCTCAAAAACCAAAACCTAGACAATATACCTCTCAAATAACCCAATCAAATTATGGGATGTTTTCTTTCACCATTCTTTCTTAGGAGCAAAACATTGAAATAATAATCTCTAGATAGGAGAATACTTTTATATTTACATTTTTATAATTTACAAAATCAAAATAGGGACACTTTTTGAAACAATCTTTTTTATTATTTTTTTCCTCTAAAATCTTCCCAGAAAAAACTCTCATCAATGATAAGACAGGACATGCAAAATTTCAGGGGATACAAAATTCTTTGGAGAAAATCAAGGGAAATTGTTTCAACTGGGAAGATAAGCCTGACCCTTAACTGTGACCTGGCTATTCCTGATGCACAGGACAAGGCTTAAGAGGTTAAATGTGGTTCTGGGAGGAGTACAGCATGGTTTTAGTTTTAGAAACTCTACATTTAATTGAAATGAGAGATTAAAAAAATGATCCTTTGATGAACATGGTCTGGCTTTAGGCATTTTCTTATCAAGATGGCCACATTCAGAACCCACCCACCAACATACCAGAAACCACAGCTGGCAAATGCTACACGCAAAGGCATTTCCTGCATTCTGACTTTCTAGCTGAGGGCCAGATGCTTCACGATCCTTCCTTAAAAGCACAGTTGAAGGAGTGGGTGTTCAGAGTCTTGCCATATCTTGCACAGTCTATATAAAGACCACACAGCATCCCAGCCATATGCTCGGCATCAAACGGGCAGTGGTCTCTTCCTTTATTCTCAGGAGTTCCCTGCTCCAGTGAAGAGAGGGCCAAAGGACTATTTTTTTTCTACCCCATCACCTTATAAGCTACAGTTTAGAACCTAAACCTGCTAAACTAAGTAGTAATTATTGTGGTCTCCATCTATGTGATGTGCCAAAATATCACAATGAAAGGAAGAGCAAACATTATTTTAAAAAAGTAAACAGCAGCTGAAGGGCCTAGGGAGAACACTGTGGTTTACTTCAACCTACAGCATGCTCTACCTACACCACTACCAACAAGTTACTTCCAGCTTTCTCTCCTATTATCTTTAACATATAATAGGGTAATTACTTACGTGAAATTCTCCAAAAGCATCTACCTCACTTAGAAGTGAAATACTGTTTCAAAAGTAGGAGTTTGAACCTTATAAAAAGATTTTCTGTCCAAAAATTTCTACAGGCAAAAATTCTGAAAGTTACAAAAAGTATTCAGTCCCTGCCCAACAAAGCAACCAAAACAAGCACAGGCTAGTAATTTCAAGCCTCATAATACTGAATAAAGAAGGGTAGCTTTCATCCAGAGGTGAAACACACAGCACTCAAGTACAATTTGCACATGCAACCATCACACAGATCAGAAATAACTGTACAGTGTGGCTAGTTAAAGAGATATAACAAGCTCTTTTCATGTACGTATACACAATCCATGCTTATAATAGTAGCTCTTGCACATGAATCCATATTATTTTGTGTCAATCTGGCATATGTCATCGTACATGCCTGTCTACAACAATCAAGCACAGAGCAAAGGAGAAAAACCTGTTATGCTAAGAATATACCTCGAACATGCCAAAATCAGATTGCCAGAGTATCCTTATTTCTGTACTCTTTGCCCTGTGCATTACAGTCCTTTGCTACCTGATGAACCTAGATGTATGCAACATGATGGATTGGAAGAATCAATAATAAGGGAAAGTCACATCCACAGACATAGTTCCTCTATCCACTGTCTTTCTATGGCACTGTCAGTTAGGGCAGTTCTTTCACAGGAGTTACCTCAAAGCAACCACTTTTTTCCTATAGACTTTAAGACAACACTGGGATCAGAAAATAATGCACAGTTGCAGACAGAGATTTTGAAACCAAATGAGGAAAGTTTATTGAATTCTTTAACAGTATAATTAAACCTCTGGTAAGGAAACTAGGAACTCTGCATGGGAAAAAAAAAATCTGATTTGTTCCCATCTTTTGAATGCATCTAAACCCCAGAATCCTGGCTAGATATGGTTGTCACCAAGCAGAGGACTCTAAGGGAACTGCCTGCAATGAAGAGATCACTTAATCGTTACTTAAGTGTCCTCAGTTGTGGGAATTGTGCCACTGAAGGAGGATTAAAGGAGACAGGACCAAGATCTAAACAATAAGCATAATCTTTGCTACCTTATGTTAAGAGTCACTCCATCTGCTTTCTCATAAGAGGCTTAGGCATGCCATAAATTCAGAAAAGGTCTACTATTTAAAATGAGGTTAAACATATCATTTATCTATATTCTGCTTTACTTTTCTTCATTTCTGAACAGCTTACTCACAAATACAGGCTGGAAAAGAGAGACTGCTTGAGTAAATTAGAACAAATTACCAGTTATTCTCTTTCATGTGGTGTGGCTCTTCCCTAAAAGGTAGGCTGGATAATGGCATTTCCGATCCACCTCTCCACAAAGCTACGATCATCAGTCAGATGCCATGCCTTATTTCTACATGTGTGCACTACTGTATCTGGCAACAGCCCCCTTCATAAACAACACACCTAGTGCAGGTAAAAAGAAAACAACTGATACATCTCGCAACTTAGCACACAGTATTTGTTTCAACTATTTACCAGTTGAATAAATTTATGACACTAAAAGGTTAGGATACATACACACACACATTTTGTCCCAGTCAGTCCCAGAGCTCATGTTTAGAGTCCACTACCCACTCTGCAGACTGAGACTAAGACCTAAGAATAGCAACTAGGTTTCTCCATCTCTTTGCATTCATGGCAGGAAGAGAGATGCTGCCAGCTGCAGCAAAAGCAAGCAGAGGGACAGCCTCATCACCCACAAATACACACATCAGCTCAAATGCTGCCAGCAATGGTATGGCTGAGAGCAGACCCAGGTGGATCAAGTTCTTCTGGTTTGGGTGATAGATTTTATCACCGTCCCAACAGCTAGCCTGAAAGAGTACACAAAGGATTTTATTAATTCTGTAACTTCCCTTTATTCCACCAAATGCAGCAATTTCTCTCGGTCTGTTTTAAGAAGGTGTTATTAATGGTGAAGAGCAATAGTAAAGAAAGTTACTCCAGTTTGGTCTATATTCCACACCCAGTGGTGTCAAAGCACCTTGCAGTAACCAGGTGCTCCAGCTCTTGTCTAACAGTCTATTTTAGCCCCAGTTTAGACCAACTGTGCTCCTCTAACTATTTATCCAGACAACCAGATGCAGTCCACATGCCCAGCACACGATTGCTACCTCCAAATGGCATTCTCAGAAACAATCATCACCTGGTGCCTCTATTCCCCCTGAAGCCGGATGATAAATGTACTCAGAGTAAATATTCTGAGAAGTGTACCCAAACCTGGGATTTCAATCGCTGGTTGTGTTCATTCGTTTTCTTGTATTTGCAACAGAAAAAGAAAATAATCCTTCCTCTTGCTGCTTCGGCTCTTTTTTGGGCTAAAGTACTAGACAGACAAACAGAGCAGGTTATGATGGACAGGCAGATGTTACTATTCCATCACTGGTTTTTGCCGACATCTGCCCTATGCTGACCTTGGCTCCAGCCATACTATAGCATGAAAAAAAAAGGAAGCAAGAGTTGAACAACGATTCTTTAAGTACTAGCAAAACATTTGGATTCAGGCTCTCGTTTGTGCCCTTTAAAGCCATTATTTTAAAAAATGTTTATGCAGCAGAGGCATTTCTCCTTCACATAAAAATTCTTGAAAAACAGGAAAAGGAAATTAATGCTTCCTTCGAAATCAACCACAGTTGGCACAGTCTTGAGTCTGTTACTGTGATCCTGTACTGTGCCTTTACCTTTGTCCATATTTACAAGATCCTGCATTGAATTTTGAAGTTAAGCTACCCATAAGTTTTGAAGGGTGAATAAAACCAAACATTTTTACTGATGTCAAAAATGTTTTTAAAATATTTTTTAAATTACCATCAAATTACACAGAACATTACACACAAATGTAGTCACCAAGACTGTATTTTCAGAATTTAACCCAGAATTTTAAGAAATTCGCAAAATCTCACCAATGCACTAGGATGGCATACAGCCGGGCATCCCTTCAACACAGACCAGCAGGTAAAATTTCTTTTGTTCTGGCAGCGTTTCTATTCTCTAGCCATTTTCATCCACTGCGTAGTATGTTGCCACCTTGCTGTATCATGAGGAAGATGACTCCTTATGCCTCTTCTAGCACACCTGCGCCGTGCCAGAAATCATATGCCCTCCATACTTTCATTAGCAGAATTAAATAGTGCCTGTCTTGATCAAAACAGGCTGAACAGACTAAAACTTAACTCTAATCTCGTGCAGATTTCCTGCAGAAATGCAAGGGGGCACTTCAAAACCATTCAGGTCCCAACACAGCAAAGCTCTTCAAAACTTCCTTAAATCCTGCTGACAGCAATGACTGTGTACATGTCCAAGTGTTGTAGCCCACACAGACGGATTAGAAGCCACCATATAAACTTTGAAGGCATACTTACCCAGGGGAAACATGGTAATGGTATTGACATTTCACGACACACTGCAATTCAAAGATGCACACATCTACTTCTGCTATTAAAGTCTTGGTATTTTTACAAGAGCAAAAGGCTCAGTCTGAGTTAGCAACAGCAGTGGAAGACTTCTAACAGACTTCTACACTGTGCTGAAGGGACCACTGCCATGTTGGCAGCGGGAACACAAAGGATTGCAGGAATAACCACCACACAAGCTATTACAGCTCATCCTAAAGAGATAACACTAACCAAGTGAAGGACTTCTCCTTCCCTTTCCCCACACAGACTGGGCACAGAAGAATATCTGTAGCTCGAATTCTTACCCCACAAGTGTTAATATGAACCATTAGCAGCCCTAATTGGTCTTGAAGACTCTAGGTTTGTCAAGAGTTTTGATCAAGCAGTAGCTATATTTTGTGAGTTTCTATGTGTCTGCTGAAGTCACCTTTAGCAAGGAGCTATGCAAGACTGGCCCTGACAAAGATCAAGTGAAATTCAATCTTTGTGCATCAACGATGACAATGTCCCCAGGCAATCACGTCCTGTGTTTACTCCATAGAGGGGAGCCCATAAGCAGCAAGTGAGTGGACACGGCTCTTTGTTTACAATGTACTTTTCAATACTGAGGATTTAGTTGCATTTTGATGTCCAGAGGACCATATCTCACTTGAATAGGAGGCCCCTTTAGCAACAGGTTCTTCTTTTGGTGAAACTGCACCAAATTTATTGTCCTGACGTGTTGTTACGTATGGCCTCACAATTTTCAAAGACAAAATACATTCCCACCCATCCTGGATAGAGGACAAAGAATATCAGATATAGAAAAACATGAATGAAGAAAACATCATGAGTTTTACAGCTGGTCAGCTTTCCCTTAGATAGCCAATCCTCCAACCACAGTGAAGCCACCAAAGGCACATTAAAGCTTTTCCTCTGACATCAATAATTCCTGGGAGGATGACTGTGAACTAAAGATGGAGGACTGTGGTGCTGAGAAGACAGTGGGGAGGTAATAGAGGGAACACAAGGAATGAAAGCACAAAACATCTCCGAGAAGACCCTGTACCCCTAGAGATATGCTAATTTTTAATTTCATGCCACTTTGAATTCAAAATCCCTTAAGAATATGTGTAGAACAGCAATATCAAAGAAATTCTGCAGTTACACTGTTGCCCCTCACGCTCTGAGAGAACAGCCCAAATGCCTCTTACTTCTACCTCACAACTAAAAAATTTAAGATGAAACATCTCAATGCCATGGGCCTAAAGATGGCGTCTTCTTTCATGGATCAAGTCTCACAAGTTATGTGTGCAGTATCAAAATGCTGCAAAAAAGCCTGCTGGGGCATTTTCATTTCTGTGAGCGCAGTCCTATTAAGTGAGACTGATTCTGTTATGATTACTGTGACCTTGAACATTATGTAACTGCAGTCTGGGAGAGATTTTTATTGTTGAAAAAAAACTTCATAAAAAAAATTAAGTTAATAATGTTCATGACAGAAGAGGGAAATTTGATCCAGTCACATTCTAGACAACAGAGAAAGAAAAATACTAAGATTGAATAAAGCCACCGTTTCATCAGATAAGGCAAGGTAACTGCAAAAGAAATCATTTGACTAAATCCCATAAACTGAGAATGTGAGAAACTTGGTGGTCTTCAGCCAGGTTTTAGTGGACACATTACACCTGGCACCCTTGCAAGCTAACTCAGCAAAGCCACCTCTCAGTCAAGGCTATGGCACATGCAGAAAACTTCCATTCATGACGCACCCTGCCATCTTTGGTTTGGGAGTTGAGATGTCAACATGGCTGCGATCCATCACCTTTCCTCTTGCTGACCTCCAATATTTTCTGGCCTCTCTGTTGGAGTAGCATGGCCAGTACTGACCCTGCAGTAAGGCAGGAAACAGAGCCCCACATCCATCTGGTTGCTGCTGTTCACTCTGGGTTTTGTCCGCACATAGCGGGAGTCCCCACACGGCAGCTAAGCTTACTGCATACTCATTTCTGCACTTTGCAAGGCTCTTCCCCAGGCAGATCATTGATGGTTTTCAGCAAAGATCCCTTCCAAGACTACAAAAATCTTCCTGGAGTAGGTCATCAGCTACCTTTGGGCAGAAGACCCCAGTCCTCTTGCCTGTCTACTTGATGTATACCACAGTTTCTCTAGTGAGGTGTATCTAAGCACTCGGCCTCTCTCCAGTCACCAAGCAGCAAGCATGTTTCCCTAACGTTTACATAGCCTTGAAGGTCAAATTTTCTGTTTAATAGTAATGTTTAATAACCTGTGATCCTCAGGCAAACAACATTACAGATGGGAAACTAAGCCCTGATCTTTGTGAACATTACATTGCTTACTCGGCAGGTCAAATCAAGGTGCAGTCTGCACCAAAAAGGGTTTCTGTGAGTTTTCCTGTCCTCCCAATTTCTTCTCTCTTATCATTAGCCAGTCAGCAGGCTGTGTGGCCCCCAGCCCTTGCCTCAGGCAGAGCAGCACTTCAAAACTGCAGGGTACATGTACACATCTACCTACATATTTATGTGGCAAACACAAATATAATAGCCAAATTAACAGTAACACAAGTTGTCACAAACACGATTCCCATGAAGTCAACAGCACTGTTTTACAAACAGAGTGGCTGGGTTACAGGACACAAATCCTATCCTTATCAACTCTGTAGAGAAAGTGAAGCTTGAAACAACCATCTTTCACCTCCAAAAGCACCATTCCCTCCCATAAGCGCTAAAAGGATGCTCTGGGGCTGCTGGCAGCGGCAAGGAGTTTGGGTGACATTTTCAAGAGCACACACAGATTGCCTTCTGTGGAGCCCCATTAGAGATCAACAGAGATTTCAAAGACAATCTCACAGACAACCTTACAAGGTATTGAAATACCTTTTAAAATCTGATTCTCCAGACAGGACATATCTCACCTAATTTTAGCTGTCAAATAATTAGCTAAAACTTCATACTGTTGATCTAGTCTTCTCCTGTCTAGAAGCTACCTAATTCCCATTAACAGTGAGTCTTTGCATGCATCAGTCTCTTTTAAGATTAAACACAATATTTAAAAAAAAAATAGGTTAAAAGAAGAAAAAAGGCCTGACTAGATTGCACAACTGTTCACAGGTCAACTGTGAACTTCTCTCAAGACTACACTTTAAACTGTGTCAGCTTATACCTGCTTTGAATCTTGCCCCTAGTCTACACAGCACTTTCAAGTTAACACAATACTTGACGATTTTGTAGACTGCAATTATTTATTGACTTGTGTGAAAACAGGTTTCGCTGGGGACCATATTTTTAAGTTACAAGTATGGTTCAGCATAGTAATTTTTTTTTTTTTGTCCAGCGTTAACTTGAGTATTGGTACAAGTAGCAGCTCTCACAAACTTGCCAAAAAAAGTGGAATACTTTCTGTGGGAGTATAAAATAGATTGGCCACTGTTATTCTAACAAGCACATTAGTTCCATGTGCAGGAGAAATAAAGTGGTCATTCATTACCCAATTTGCAGTGACAGCCTAGTGAGATATCTCGTTTACATTCTGATAGCCCCATGAAATGAGCTGAATTCCCACACAGTCACAAGAGGCCAACGTTAGCATTTTCCTTAAAAAAAAAAAAAATAAACACGAGTCTGCCCCTGGAGCAGATTGGCTGTAAGCTTGAACCTTAAAGGAAATGAGAGGAAGAAAGAATGAGCAAGGCACAGATCATAAGAGAGGGTGGGGAAAAGCTAATGGCACCAAGAATGGAAAATGTGGGCATTAAAAGAATTTCCTATTCTAAACAATGTGCAAAGTTAAAAATACCTTCTCCTGAGATTATCCTCGGCATAAATACTCATGATGGCTATTTATAGCTGTCTGGTAGCCTGCGACAAAGATTTTTATTCCAACAAAGGAGCTGTATACAAATGCAGGACCTGTTTAAAGAACTATTAAGATGGAAAATAAACCACTCTTGCATCAGCTAGCCATATTGGTACCTGTTTCCAATTCAGTCTAAACATCACTTTCCTGGATACTGACAATTGAGCATTAAGTACTAAAGGGAGGGAAGAAAAAAAAACCCTTGGTATATTTATCACAAGCCAAATATCCATTGTCATAAAGGCCAACACCTGAGCACCTGCAAGGTGAGGTGCTGAGCTGAAATAAAAAGTTTGCAAGTTGCTCAGCACCTCCATAGGTGCCCAGGGACTCCCACACAGCAAAAGCCCAGAGCCAGGATTGCCTGGGACAACCCAGGAAGAGACCGTGCCAGGCGCCATGGGTACAATCCTGCTCCACTGGGAAACCACCTGGGGCAGAGTCACATGCCATGGTTTGCCAGCAACTCATCTCACAGGAGATGCTTTAAAAATTTATTCTTTTTCCTAGACTGTTCTTCCACTTTTAAATATTTTCTCTGCTGTTGGCCTTGGAGGGGGAGAGGGCTGAGAAATATGTGGAACATGATTAATTTAGAAGAAAACAGAACCCAAAGCACCACACATCTTCAGAAAGGTGAAGATGGCCATGTAAAAATAAGCAGTCGCTGACTCACATGGAGGGCTTTGACCCCAGTCCTGGGAGTCCTGAGTGATTTTGACATTCAAAATAGAATGGGAACAGAGAGGAAGGGAAGGACACGGATCGCAGGTAGAGCTTGAAAGAGAGAGGTGGTTGATCACTCCCAGTACTTGCCAACATATATTCTTACTGGTTTGGTCGTCTTCAGCTTTGAACTAGGAAAAAAAAAATAATTAAAAGCAATTTGTTTGTGAATATACTTTTGAAATCCATGGGAGGCTTTGCTGAGATACCTCACGATATCAGGTTGCAGGTACTGCTGCTATGTTTTTTTAGGGCAAGATACACCTGTGATAACAATGGGGGAAGGGGCCTGTACCCCCACCACCCGTACATGACAAGATGCATGTGTCCCATCAGATGGGTCTAATAGCGTGACCAACAGCCCACTTTAACTCCCCACAGGAACTATATCCTTTCTTTTTACCTCCTGGTATCAGGTAAGTGGTTGCATCTTGGTGTACAAAGTCTAGGTGAGAGAGATCCTGCTTTGTCCTTTTTTAGCTCTCACTACAAAGCTTGTCCTTCAGTGCAATCACTGTGCCTGGGTCACATTTGCTAATGACTCCACAGTTACTTAGCTGAGTTGTGACACAGTTTGTGTTATCCGTAATTGCCTGACTGTATGTTCTGCCACATCTCTGTCAATCAGCCGTGCACACCCTGTGTTAATTAAGACTGCAAGAATTTCAGAGCAGAGACCTTTCTCTTCACTGTGTATGTGTAAGGGACTTTGCAGATCAGTTCTGATCATAAAGTTCAACTAATGTATATTTTTCAGCTCAGCTCTGGTTTGGTTTCAGGTTGGGTCCTTCAAGTTAAGATTTGAATTAAAAAGACATTTAAAATTAATAACTGGGACTGAGTTGCAGTTCAAGAAAAGAATAACAGCTTAAACTAGTTTCGAGTTCACATTCAGCTTAAATCTTTGGTGCTGGTTTCTAATTTGTGACTCCAGATAGTACTGAAACACTACTGATTTGAAGTTAAGTACATCTAGCAGCAAAAGAGGAGTTGCTAAGCACGATGTAGCTAATGCAGAGAAGCCAAGCAGCAAAGCAATTCACATTGCAGCAGTGCATGTTTTACAGTGACAACATCGACCCCTGTGCCCTCCACCAGAAACAGAGAGCATTTTGCTCGGCTCCCCAGCCCTCTCAGGACACACAGTTCACAGCTCAGTACTAGGATGCAAGACCTCTACCATTATTTCTTAATGGAGCAATTTACCACTTCAGAGACTGTTCTCCATCTGGAGAAAACCAGAGCTGCTCATTGTCACCTTGCAGGAAGTGCAGAACTTTCCCTCCTCCCCAATTTCATTTGTAAAAAAAGGTTTGGGATAAACTTTCCCAGTTTTCACTACTCTCTTCTAGCTCCCTGTCACCAAAAGCTTCTACCAATACATGTCTTCATGAGAACCAAGCATACAAGCTTTTCATCCATTTTTTGTAAGGATAAAATCAATAAGAATTTTGCCCACAGAAGAAATAACAAACAGGAATCTTTGACTGCCTGAATGATAAGACTCTCTTCACTTGCATGCAACTCGCTGTGGAAGTAGAGGAAAATTAGCACAGCAAAACAAGCCATTGAGACATGGAATTTTAATGGCAGTTTAATCTATTACACACAGTTTAGCGACGTAATGAGGAGCCCATAAACCACACAAGTGCTACAGACTGACATCCGCATTTCAGTCATAGTATATGGGTTTAGACACAGCAACCACCATAGCTGGATAGTGCAGTACATTCTGTTCTACCAATAGCAACTCAACAGCATCATCTACATCTGACTCCCATTCTTTTTGGTATCCAGCATTATGGCTTTTGGAACAGAGTAACAACTGTTATCCCACCTCCTCCCCAATTTTGTGGTCAGCAGCTCACTACTCCTAGCGTATTTAATTGATAAATAATGGGGAGTAGGGATAGAGAGGAGGAAGTCTAGTAAATGGACTTGAGTTACATAAGAGAATTTTTTTTTTTCCTAAAAGTCTTAATTTATTATCTGTTCACAACATGCACTAAATGTACAGGTTCAACTGCTACATCCCCTTCCTCTGAGTAAACAAGGTTGCAGGCAGTTCTGTGTCTTTTGAGACTCATACTGCTCTTTATTAAAAGGTGAAGTTGTGTTTGCCCTCATTTATGAGATGCCCAAAATACAGCTTGCAAGCAAGCTGCAGAGCAGGCTGCTCTAAGAAAGCTCACAGCTGTTCTCTGCCTTAGACAATGCAGTCCTGTGGCTGAGACATGGCTTCTATTCCCAGGTCTGCCACTAAGTGATTAAAGATGGAGCTTGAGGTAAAATGTGTTATGACAGCCTAAACCCATGATGACAAAGGCATATTTACAAGAAACAGGGATGTGGTTCTGACTTAAGAAAAAAAAAACAACACAAACCACAAAAAACTGGAAGACAAAAACAGGGAAAAAAATAATAATCTGATATGGCCATAGCTGCTATCCCAGATGGTGAATCCAGTTCACAAACAGCAGAAAAGTACGTTCAGTCAAAGGGTCTGATATTGCTCCTGCCCTATTTTCTGATTGCTTTCCCAAAAAATCAGCATCATGTTTGTTAGTTTTGGCCAGAACAAGTCTCCAGATGTCTTCCACGTCCTTCTCTCACACAGATGGTTCAGCAACACATTAAAGTGCCCTATCCACTGACCATTCAAGATGTGACTCTAAAGCTTACACTGACATTTGAAAGACTCTTCATTCTACCCTTAAACTAAAGCTATACCAGGTGAAATCCCACAAAATCCAGTGGAAGAGGGCTACAAGGATTAAGAACAGAGCTGCTCTGCAAAAACCCTATAGGCTATGCAAATCAGCTCATGCCATCTCAGTGCCAGCCACCCAGCAGCTAATAAGTCCAGTATTATCAGGCTGTCAACCTAAACACCCTTCCTTGCCAGGGGAAATCATCAGCACACGCCCTGCAATATCTCCATATCAACATCCAAGAGTCAACACTAAGTGAGTGGCAGAGATCAACAAAGGCTCCACATCCAATTTTCCATTCAATAAAATATACATGGAGTTCTTATTAAATGTAGTCAACAGAGGTGGGCCAACCTCCAATCTAAAGACCTTAAAACTTATAGAGGAGTATTCTTGAAGCCTATCACCAAAGCTGCTTTTCATGGCTTCTCCTTCTAAAAATGGCCTGTACCAAGACGACCGTGCTAGAAACTGTGGGCTTGGGCGATTCCTACGTCATCCTCCAAATTCTGCAGCTACAGCTTGGAGAAGATCTAATAAACAAACAGGCAAGCAAAAAGGATTCATACATCCCCTCTGACAGGTTTTTGGCTGTGCCACTGATTCCCTCTTCACTCCCTATCAGCAAAGCTAAAGGAACAGCTATCACATTACAAGGATGATGCAGGGATATATAAACTTAGTAAATAATTGACAAGATCTCGGATGCTCTAGTTGTGGCGATGTACAAAGCAGTTTATATTATGAGAGGCACTACAGTGCTAAAGGAAGGAGTAAAAATAGTTACAATAGCATTACTATTCCCAACAGAAGGAATCACTTTCAGCTACCTTTCAAGCAATCTTGTCTGGCCTAATTTCTTTATGTTTATGCCCTTATTCTTACATCCTTACTTCATCTAATTAAGTACTTAAGGTTTAAAGAGTCTGAATTCTAACTGGCAAAGAGACTATCCTATTTAAAAACTCCTCGTTTTAAACCCCTACTGCAAGCATGCTTATCCTGCCCTGCAGAACAACTTGAAGGTACTATAGAAGTGGGTCATGAACCTGCAACCCATCCCCAGTAAAGCTGACAGTTCACATAATAGCCTACATTCACACAAGCATCTTTCATATTAAAAGTGTTTTACAAACTAGAGACACCCATCTCTAGCAAAATGCAGTTACTGCTCGAGTAAAAAGTGGCAGCCTACAAAATCATGCACATGTGGGAAAAGGAGACTTTTTAGCTAAGAACATTCAACATTGCCCATAAAAATGGCACATTCTTTACCTCAAAGCAATGAAGCCCTCAATATTTACCATACGTAATCCAAATAAAGACAACATTCAGAATATTTTTATTAAAAACAATTGTCTTGAATGCAAATGGCCCAATTTACAATATGTTGGGTAGCTGCCGGATGTTGATAGAAAATGAACACATGATATAAATTCAGTGCTTGGTAATCAAGAAAATGTGCACGTTTCCCAAGTCTGCTTCTCTGTAGGTAGAACTAAAGGGCAACATTATGTCATTTCCCTTTGCGCAGGACTCCCTATTGACTTCCATAAAGAATTTGGCTTAAAAACTGATGACAGCATACAGCCCAAGTTGAGGGAAGAACAACCAATAAATAAAGGAAGATGGGTTGATGATGGAAAAGTCATTCCTAGTCATCAAGACATCTTACCAATATTTTCTTCCAGCAGTATAATGAGGACAGGACCGATGATCTCTGCTCTCAGTTATACCAACCCCTTAAATCCTGAGTAATTTCTAAACATACACAACCACTGAAAACAGGATTCAGACCGAAATCAGTGAAAACAAGCCTTGAAACACTGAATGCAATATAACATGTAACAGCTATGAAGGTATGACACAGCCTGTTAAATGAGTCCTCTGAGTTTAACTGGAGGTCAACTCTTTCTTCCTAGATCTACCCTGCTGTAAAACGTATTCATTAATAATTGTTTCTAGTTCAGAACTCTTCTGTTATCAGCAAGCATTGACAAGAGTTTAAATGCTTTCATCAACTAAACTGCATATTTTGGGATCTTTGCTCCACTTCTGTGTATTTATGCCTTTATCTCCTCAAAGCAAGATATTATATCCAGCAAAACCATGCAGCCAGCAGACTGAGAAGCCACATTCTCTCCAAAGCCACCATAACCACAAGAATGCAAGACCTATAATGATATCAAAGTTGGTACATCAGGATCTCATTGTAAGTATGATGTGAGCATGATAGGTGAAGTCAGGATGGAGCCAGCGAAGCAACAGGGAAACAGATGAAGAAAGTTAGACTTTTAAGATGTGAGTCACCAAAACAACACCTTCAAGCACTTCTCTCTTCTCAGTGTCAGAGCTGGTGACACAAGTCCTTCATTGTCTTCATGGTTCATCAGGTACTGTATTAGTCCATCTGACAATAATCAGTAAATGAAAAAATTAGATTACAGACCCATTGAATAAGCCTAAACATTTCTGGTTTGCCTTGAAGATATATTTTCTTCATTCAATTAATGTATATCCTGTAGACATAGTCAGGTCTGACAAAAAATGACGAGATTTTCATTACTTAGTAGGGGTTTTTCTCATATTAAATTAATCACCAATACGTTCCTTCTCTTTAGAATATCGAAATGACTCATCCATTCCATGAAAAATTTCAGTGAGAAATAAGACAATAGCCCTGAAGGAACTTATGCAACCCTCCAATATAAGATGATGATTACATGCTAGTGGGAAAAAAGATTCACTGGCCTGTAC
>NW_009624162.1:1578-1779 GCF_000690535.1 Cariama cristata | reverse complement strand
TCTTCATCCTTCCATCTCTCCACCCATCCCTCCCTCCTCCACTCCTCCAAGTTGTCTCCATCTCTCTCCATATGGTCTCCCTCCATTCCTTCTTCCATCCATCCATCCATCCCTTCCACATCCATCCACCATTCCTATATGGTCTCCCTCCCTCCCTCCATCCCCACGTGCTCTCCACCCATCCATCCCTTCCTTCATCCT
>NW_009624162.1:1166-1409 GCF_000690535.1 Cariama cristata | reverse complement strand
AAGGTCGGCGCTGGGCCTGGGGACAGGACCCTTGGGTGAACCCAGGCATCCGGGTGCCCAGTTCCTCCCAGTTCCTCCCAGTTCAGCCCACCACCTCGCTCACCTTCCCCAGTATCTTTTTCCAGTACTGCCGCCAGAGGATGAGGAAGATGACGCCCAATAGGAGCAAGATGATGGCCACCAGGCAGCCAATCAGGATGGACGTGTGGCTGGGGTTGGCTTTTGCAACCGGCCGCGCCCCGC
>NW_009624162.1:0-934 GCF_000690535.1 Cariama cristata | reverse complement strand
CGGCGCCTTAACGAGGTAGCTAACGAGGCCGGGGGCAGTGGCCAACCCACTCAAACAAACCGCCTTCCCATTGGCCAACAGGCCAACCAACTGGCTCACGGGGTGGTTGAACCCCCAACCAAGCAATCACTCAACCGGCTTTGACCTAATCCAACCAACCAGTCAACAACCAACCAGTTAACCACTGGCCAATCAACCTGTCCTTCAACTCACCAACCAATCGCACGATGACTTGGAACAGCTAACCAGTCACCCCATCATCCAACTAACTAGTCAACAGGCAACCAGCTAACCAGCCGATCACCCTTGGATTGGTTAACCAACTGACAAGCCAGTCCTGTGGCCAACCAACCATCTTACCACTTAACCAGCTCAGTAGTCAACCAGCTAACCAACCACTCCCACAACCAGCTAACCAACCAGTCCCACAACCAGCATCCCACCAGTCGACCTCCCCATCACCCAACCAACCTGCCCACCATCCAACCAATGACCGCGTCACCCAACCAACCCCTCCTTGATCCAACCAATGACCCCATCACCCAACCAACCACCCCATCACCCAATCCCCCACCCCTTCATTGAACTAACCACCCCAACACCCAACCAACAGCCCCCATCGTCCAACCAACCGCCCCATCACCAAACCAACAGCCGCCATCACCCAACCAACCGCCCTGTCACTCAATCAACCACCCCATGACCCAATCAACCGCCCCATCACCCAACCAATGGCCCCATCGCCCAACCATCCAACCCAAGAGCCAACCCACTGAGGGATGATGCCAAAGCCCAGGTAGGTCTGAAGGTCACCTGAGCTGGTAGGACTCACCCGAGAGAAAGGTGATCTCACTGAAGAGCATCCACTCCCCGGCGAAGAAGAAGTGGCACTGGATGAAGCGGGCCTGGCGCCCACCCAGGGGCACGGAGATGG
>NW_009624161.1:3435-7150 GCF_000690535.1 Cariama cristata | reverse complement strand
CAGCCATTGCCCATGGTCTTTATTAATTTTTTTTTTTCCAGAAAAGAAAAAAACCCACATTTTACATAGTTGGTACAAAAACAATTTTTTTTTAAAAAAAAAAACAAACAACGGAGGGGGAAAAACCTGCAGCAACAGGAACTCGGGATCTCGCTGCAGGGACTCCAGCAGGAAATCTCTTTGGAAAGCACAGCTCGGGGTAAGCCCTGAGCCACACACAGCCACCCCGATTATTCCTTCCCTCCCACCCACTTCATAAAAATTCAAGAGTTTGACACAAACAAGCTTTGGTTGCTAGCAGTAAACATGGATTACATTCTTCCGTCTCCTCATAGACAATCTTGTGACTCAAGGCTTTCGCACCAGGGGAGACACCCTCTCATCTTTTTCTCATACATTCAAACGCTCCCGTGTTACAGCAGGACCCTGAGTGTGCAGCCTCATCCGCCCGCGATTCACTGTCCCGTAATGCATAGTGCCCAGCGCCTGCAAGCCGAGCATGGGCAGGGTGCGTGATGATGCAGCAGTTTAGTTAATTATTGTCAAGATACAGGAAGAACCACAATGGCAAATGCAACGAGAAGATGCGAATCAATCCCATCTCCTCCAACGTGGCTTCCCTTTACAGATAAAAATCCCTGTTTTCTTGGATCCCGGTACCACGCCGGCCCCTGAGGAAACCTGAGTGATTCTCTAAGCCACTTGCTATTTGCTTTAGCCTAGGACAGGGATGGTTACAGAGCTCATATCCCCACACAGAGTTGAAAGGCAGAGTATACAGAGAAGATCCTGTCTCCCTGGTCCATAACCTATTAGATGCTTTGGCTATTTTTTTTTTTTAACTTTTTTTTTTTCCCTCTTACTTTTGTAAACAATAATCAAGGAGAATACTGAGAGAAAATGGAAAGATTTACAGAGGTATTTACACACACTAGACATCTAGCAGAAAAATCACCAAACCATTAAACTGGGGGCAAGGGGAGGAAAAGTCCTACGCGATTCTTCAAGACAGATAAAACAATTAGGGGGGCAGCAGTTTCCCCGGCACAACCGAGGTGCCAGGGGAAGGTCAACAGCCCCCCGCAACGCAGCAGCGGGACTGAAGCCCAGGCTTAGACGCGCAGCCCAGTGTGCTCTATTGCATTTACCCCGTTCAGACAAAAGCCGTTTTCCTGAAGTAGTTATGTATAGATCCCATGGCTAGTCAAGAACTAAAAAACCCTTTCCCCCACCCTCCCAAGAAGAGAACCACCACCTCACCGTAAAAACTACTGGAGCAGGGCAGGCAAGCGACTGGGGAGCTGCTCTCCATCCCCGCCGCGGTGCCTGCATGCCGCAGGGCAGAGAAAAATCTCAGAGGGGTCGGCGGGCTCCAGCAGCCTCAGCAAGTCCCCCTGGTGATGCCCGTTGGCGAGGATGGAGTAGGTGCTCCCCATCTGTTCCAACCCTGCTCCACATCTAAACCTATCGCTACCTAAAAACCAGCAGAAACCGTGCCCACGTCCTGACACGTCAGCACGGTGAGATGCCCTCCCTGGGTAGGCTCCAGCCAGCCCCCGGGCTGCAAAGTGGTGTTAATGTCCCAAAACCAGGGATCCATTTGCCCTTGGCCATCGTGAGCCAGCATTTGGGGAAAGCCGGGAAGGGAGAAGAAAGGCGGACCGGTTGCACCTCCTTGGACTTGGGTCCACCTTGGCACCAGGTCCCTCATCCCAGCAAGCCAGCCAGCCCTTTGCTCGAGGGCGAGTTAGGGCAGGGGATTGAGGATAATCCTCAATCTCCCAACAACCTCCCCAGCCTCTGTCAGCTCTTGCCATATCCCCCTTAATAGGCTGGGACCCCCATCCTGGCTTTCCGACCCCCAGCCACAGGGCACCAGCCTGCTGGGAGCCTGTGGGACATCCCAGCCCAGGGGCAACGGGAGGCCTCGGGCACAGGGTGGACTGGAGCGTTCCCATCGAGATGGTGGGGAGGGCACGTGTGAGCGTAAACACGAGAGAGAGAAATGGAGGACAGTCCTCAAAAGCCACCAGGCTGGGAGAAAATCTGGAGTTGGGGAGCCAACACGGGCTCTAGCAGCTGTTCCCTGCCCCATGGCACTGCCTGGCTTCTCTGTCCCCTACAGACCCAAATTCCTCCTCAGTCCAGTGGGGAAGTGAAAGAGATTCTATTAAAATACAGTTTAAAAGAAAACAAATCCCAAACATACCAAAAAACACAACTGAAAAGCTCGACAACACATCAGTCCACCTAGCAAACATCCAGTGAGGTAGATCTACGCTTCCAATACAAACTTCATCACGTCTTTGTGCTGTTAGAAAAAACCCTCCTCTCCGTCCAGCACTGGGCTACAGAGGCATTTTATCCCTGAGATTGCTCGAATACCTGAGAATAAGTTGCAGGAATTATGTCCTTTCTCTCTCTTTTTTTTTTTTCTTTTCTTAAAGATTAAAATATACAAAAATACAAAACCAGAATATTTATATTAAAAAAAAAAACCAAAACAACCCAAAACAAAGACGACAAACAAACCCAAAGATACGTCATTCACGCACATCCTAGTGCAGGTTTTACTTGGCGTTGGCTTCGGCATGGACGGGGGGGGCTGTCCCGGGAGAAGGGCTGTCCACCGGGGCCAATAAATAAAGGCAAGACTTGGGGGGGCCAGTGGGGAGGGAGGACAGCAGCTGCTAACGACCTGGGGCACCCTTTTCCTCTGCCCCTGGGAAGGCTCAGCCCAGGAGCCATCGGTTTCTGGAGCCTGGGACGGGCAGGAGGAGCAGAGGTGCGTTTTGGTCCTGTGTGGGTTTGATCCGGAGCCCATGGGAAGACCCAGGCAAGCCTGGTGTCTGGATCAAGCCACGGCTGGATCTGCGTTGAGCCCCGGGCGGGCTGTGTATACGGCCTGCGAGCGAACCGCTGCCAGCAACATCCCCAGGAGCCGGCTCTGCCCCATGTCTGATGCCCAAGGCTTAACAAAGAGCATTTTTGCTCCATGAAGCCTTCCTGCTCCCTGGCTCCGCATTTCGGAGGTGGGGAGAAGCCTTAGAGGGGAAGAGATGGCTGCTTAAGACTCCTTGTGCTCTCTGGGCTGGCACTTGGGAAGGCTTGGGGGGGTGGGAGTGGATTTTGCTTTTGATTTGATCTCCCCCAAGCTGCAGCTTGCAGCCCATGAGCAGGTGGCAAGCATTAGCCCAGCCCCAAGAGATGCCCCATTTCCTTCCAGACTGAGCCCAAATCTGGGCTCTGCTGGTTTCAGCAGTAGGGCAAACATGGAGAAACTGCAGATCCTCGCACTGACCTGCAAGTGAGAAGCCGTGAGGAGCAGAGGGACCCGCAGGGCCAGCCCACGGGCATCTCCCCGGCACTCTGCAGCCAGCGTTCCCCCCTCGGCCTCCCTCCTTGGGGCAGAGTGGGACGGGGCAGGCGTAGGAGCAGGTCCCCCGCAGCTCATCCAAGCTGTGCCAGAGCCTGTTCGAAGCCCAGGAGAACAAGGAGCCATGAGCTCCTCCCCGAGACGTTGCTTCTCTGCTCCTCCTCCCAGAGACACTGCTGCCTGCCTTCGTTTAGGAAAAGAATAAAGATGAATCAAATATGTTTGGGTTTGTTGTTGGGTTGTGTTTTTTTTTGGCTGGAAGAGGTGTGTTGGGTGCTGCCTTCCCCTATTTTTGGAACGAGCCATCCTGATTAAAGCAGGGCTTTTCCCAGGCTGGGA
>NW_009624161.1:2616-2913 GCF_000690535.1 Cariama cristata | reverse complement strand
AAAATGGCCCGGCCACTGTGGGGATGTGGGGTGGGCTCTTTGGGGGCAGATGGTGGCCCTGGGTTTGGTCCCTGCAGATGCCCAGCTCCAGCACGGCCACTTTGGACCTGGCTCAGTGGTGTTGCTGGTACCCAGGAGATGGCAGCAAACCCCCGCACCGAAACCAAGCGCTGGGGGACAAAACCCGGGGATGTCGGGGGCTTCCACCCCCCCGGCTCGCCATCACGGTTCTGGCTCTTGTGTCCGCAGACCCTGGGCCCAGGGTTTCAGGCTATGGACCGAAAGCCTGCGGCGGAG
>NW_009624161.1:2129-2562 GCF_000690535.1 Cariama cristata | reverse complement strand
AACGACCCCCAATGGGGCTTCTCTCACGGCTGTACCCGTGCAGCACTTGGCCCCCAGGTGCCACCTCTGCACCAGAGCGGTGTGGGCAGAGCTGCCCTGTGTCCATTTTAAATCCTGCATCCGTCTCTAGGACGGCCATAACCCTTTTCTCTTTCCTTTTCCTTCCCAATTCCTTTCCGACTAATTTTAAAACCCGCTTGTGAGAACAGCTGGGGTAGGGCAGGCAGCATCCACTGGGAAAGCCAGGATGGGGCATCCTCAGGCAGCCAGGATGGGAGAGGAGAGGGGGGGATGAAGGGCTGGTCAGAAACTCGCCCCGGGGCTCCCAGCCTAACTGTGGGAGATGCTGCCAGGACGTCCGGCCATTTCCTTCCCACAAGGAAGGGTTTCTCTTCAAGAAAATTACCCCTGCCCAGCGTGGCTCCCCGAGACG
>NW_009624161.1:0-2068 GCF_000690535.1 Cariama cristata | reverse complement strand
CCACCAAGCTGCATCTGCCACTCATTAACCGCCGAAGGAAGCCGCTTTCCCAGAGGAAGGGTCGCTGCCTGCCCCACCAGTTCCGAGCCCGTCCCCATGCCGCGGGCAGGGTGCTGGGCCGCTCCTGGTGCCCTCAGGGCTCAGACCCTGCCCCGGATCAGGCCCTGGCCACCCCTTACCGGTCTCCTTTCGATCTGCGTTTCTGGAGGCTCTTGCCCTTGGGTCTCCTCTCGCTGCCGATGCAGAAGACACCCCCCGGGCCGGTCACCCGGATGGACTCCAAACCTTTGGATGACTTCTTGAAGGTGAACTCGACAGCTTCGCCCTCCTTCAGGCTGCGGAAACCCTCCATGTGGAGCTTGCTCTGGGGGGGGGCACAGGGAAAAGATGGGGGTCAGCACGGAGCCGGGGTGTCTGCCGGGCACACGACAAGCCCCAGCCCAGAAAACACCTCCCGTGGCACGAGAGCTGCCAACGGCCCCTACCTGCTCCTTGTGAGGGGACAGATAGCGGGGACTGAGCTCAACCAGGCACCGTCATCTCCCTAAATCCTCCGGAGCCCTGCTTGGTAACACAGAGCCTTCAGTGAGCTGAGACGCCTGGTCGAGTAGAGCTCGCCGATTTGGCAAGCAAGGGCTGGCAGAGCCAGCTCTGGCCCAAATTTCAACAGTATTTGCTGCAAAAGCCCTGGCTCTCAGCGCCGCAAAACAGCCCCATTCTCCCACCAACACCCCGGGCTGGGGGGCGAGAGCTGCCCCTGCACCTCCCGACACCTTGGGCTGGGGATGCTCGCAGGGAGATCCAAAACATCGTTTTAAAAAGACAAAAGGATCTCGAGGCTTTGCGCAGGCACGTGCGACTCGGCTCCTGGTGGACCCGCAGCAAGGCCAGGAGGCTGGAAGCTGGCGCTGCCGGCCCAGGGTCCTGAGCAGCCCCCTCACTGCAGCTCACCTCAGTTCAAGCCCTTTAATTGCTTCTGATAATTAATTAAGCAGCTGTTTGGCCCTGGATCGTCACTGCTGGAAGCATCTCCCATTCCCTCCCAGGATCACCACATCAGTCCTCACTGTGCAATCAAACTTAGGAGTTCAGAAAGACCCAGACTGGGGAGGGGGCTTCCGAGATGACCGAAAAATCCACTCCACTTTCATGAGCTCTGTCCATTTTAGCAGAACAAATTCATAAGGAGCTGAGCTGGGGGATGCAGCCGACGTCTCTTGCCCCCCTGTGCCAGCAAACACTGCCACGAGCATCGCTGCCTGCTCTGCCAGAGGACCGCTGCATCCCAGGCAGCGCTTCGAGCAGGGTTTTCGCTCAACATCGTTAGCGGAGCCCAAACGTGCATGAGCAAGGAGTTAAGGGGGATTTGCTGGCAGAGGGAGGAGCAGCTCCAGCGGGCTAGGGATTCCCAGCAGAGCCGGCGCCAACGCCTGCGCGGCTGCAGCAGGACCCTGCATTTATGAATGGAGCATCTCCCCCATTCATGGCCCGGCGAGTTCTCATCACGTGGGCCACGGCCGCCCATTCTTCCCGCACCGAGCCTCTGCGTGTGTGTTGCCCGGTTGCCCTCTTCCACTCCAAATCTCACCAGGACCCATGTGGAAACACCCCACGTAAAAGCAGAAAGGGAAGAAATGGAGTTGTTGGGTTTGAGGAGTTAATTTTTTTTTTTTTTTTGGCTGGGTCTTGCAGGATGTGCGTGTGTCCTGGGCACACAAGAGAAGCGGGAACGCCGCAGAGCTTGAGGAACAACCCTTGAGGCTCCTTTTCCTGCTCCCCTCCCCATGCTGTGTCTGAGGGCCCAGCTCCGGGTGGGACAGACCCCACGGGCTGGGCCAAGTCACCCACATCCACCCGGTCCTCTTGCCTGCTGGGATGGGCTCCAGAGCGGGCTGGATGGGATCGTCGGAAACCTTTGCTCTCTGACTGCTCCTGCTTCCAAACGGGAGAGCCAAACCATGGGCTACGAGGTCCCCAAGGACAACAAGGGCGTGACAGGGTCTCACAGCAACCTCTGCCCATCCAGGGCAGTCCCATCACCACCTACCACCACCAATCACCCTGTCAT
>NW_009624160.1:342-1414 GCF_000690535.1 Cariama cristata | reverse complement strand
CCCCCAGAAGTGTTTTTGGGGTGCTGGGGGGTTTATATGGGGAGTTGAGCATCTTTTAAACTGCCCCAATGATTTTTTGGGGTGCTATAGGTGGGGCAGGGGCTTCTATAGACGTGGCAATGCTTGTGTAGTTGGGGGGAGACTTTTATACGTGGGCAGGGTCTTATAGATGGGGAGGGGGGAACCCCATGGGTGTGTGGGGTGTCCTATAGAGCCCTTATAGCCCCCCCGAAAGTATTGGGGTTGTCCCATGGTTGCACGGAGGGGCCATGGAAGCGTTTTTGGGGGGCTCAGACATCCCTCAGGGTGCCCTGTAGATGCGGGGAGGGGCCCTATATATGTGGGGGAGTCCCTATAGGTGTGTGAGGTGCCCCGTAGACCCCCCCCAAATTGTTAAGACTGCCCCATAAGTTTTTGATGGGGGTTTGGAAGGATTTTGGGGTGCTCAGAGTGTTCGTATATGGGTGCGATGTGCTTTAGCCTGCTGCATACATGCGTAGGAGCGGTTTAGAGACATGCGGGTGCCGTGTAGACGCCTCCAAAATTATTGAGGCTTCTTTTCAATTTCATGGGTGCTTTTGGGAGGATTTCGGGGCGAGTCGGGTGTTTGTATATGGGGATCATGTCGCTCAGGGGGCCCTATAGATGTGGGGGGGGCTCTGTAGGTGTGTGGGGTGCCCCATAGACACCCCCAAAACCAACCCAATCTGCCCCATGACCCCCAGGGATGATCTCAGGGTGCTTTTGCTCACTCAGGGGGGGTCCCTCACGCCCAGAGACCCCACATTTTTGGTGTGCCACCCCCTTTTTCTCCCTTGTTTCCCCCCTTTTTCTTTCCCCTTTCCCCCCCTTTCCTCCCCCAGGACTCGGGGTACCCCCCAGCGGGCACCGTACAAGACCCCCGTCCCCGCCGTATTTGGGCGAAGCACCGCGATCTTTCCTTACCCGTCCCCAAATTTAAGGTAAGCCACCAACGAGGAGAGAATTTCGGGGGTCGGAATCCGTTTTCAATTAAAAACTTAACGACATTTTGGGGTGCAGTTGGACGAATTCTACGTGGGTCAGATCCCCT
>NW_009624160.1:0-300 GCF_000690535.1 Cariama cristata | reverse complement strand
GACAACGTCCGCGAGGGTTTTTTAACGGAAATGTGTCGAAAATACGGCGAAGTAGAAGAAGTCGAAATTCTTTTGCACCCCAAAACTCGCAAACACCTCGGCCTCGCCCGCGTCCTCTTCGCCAGCACCCGCGGAGCGAAGGAAACCGTCAAACACCTGCACAACCCCTCCGTCATGGGCAACATCATCCACGCGCAGCTCGACATCAAAGGTTAGCCTCGCCCCCGCGCCCTCTTTGGGGGGTCACAACCCCCCCGTTAGGGATTTAAACGTTAATTTGGGGTTTTTTGTTCGCTAATT
>NW_009624159.1:0-43467 GCF_000690535.1 Cariama cristata | reverse complement strand
TTAAAATTTATTTGAAAACAATTTACAATTGAAAAAAGTTTAAATAAAATTGTTTTCAAGAAGGATAGGTTAAATGTTATACAATTGAAATCGCCTATAAATTAGGCAAACTATATTATGCAATAAATATTTTAGTACAGAAAAAAACCCTAAGAGTTGTTGGAGAAAATCTGGTTTTAGGCATTCTGTTTGGGAGTTTTACTAACAACAGTAACAAGAACAGTTTCATGATCTCATTGGAAGGGTGCAAAGACGTATTCATGATTACAACAAAGCAGTCTCATTATTTCTTAACAACTGCTGTGATTCAAAAGTCTGAATCAGGTAGGAAATACTAGTTATGCTTTGCATGAATTTTTTCTTACTAGACTGGATAGTCTCCCTGAGTAGCATTTTTAAAGTCATATGCTAAAATGCAATGTAAATTTTGTGCTTTGAGGCAAAAGTCACTGCCTGAAGCACACAAATCATGAAAAAAAGTTGTGATTATGCTCCATCTTACTCTCCAAAACCCCATTAGAATGCTGTCTGATACTTCACCACATACATCTACTCTCTTGCAGTGTATTTTTTTTTAATAGAAGAAGATCAAGGGACAGTCTTGCTGCAGCCTGGTAGCACAAAGGTCTGTATAATTAGGACCTTCAGAAGGAAAAAGTTACCAAACAACTCTTTGCTTTTGATGATCTCTTAGGGCTGTCTGCAGAAAACAGAAATAGCTTTTAGCTACAACATTTGGGGCACAGTGCAGCATCTGAATTGAAGGTCTTAAAAATAGCTTATAAAGCCCCCTTTATGCCTTCCCCTTGTCTTCCTTGCTTGCTTCCTCTTAACTGTTCAAAGCACTCAACAGTTAAAGGCAGCAGTCAATAAGTGCAGACTTAAAGACTCAGAGACTGCAGAAGTGTTCTCATTTACTGGCAGGGGTGGATTTACTTTTGTATGGCGCTTCACATCAGGCAAATCAGAGAATCTAATGATTGTTTCATTCCAGACTATAATATATTCTGTATGGGTATTATATTTTTAAGAAAAACTGTTGCAGGAAACCCTGTTCTTTGCTGTTCATAGTATAGTGGATACTCAGTTTCTACTTCATCCAAAGTGGGACAGTGAAGTGAACACAGGGCTAAGAAATGTCTTGAAGCAAAACTACACTTCTGCAAGTGCCAGGAAAGAGAATTCATCGGCTTCTGCACTATATATTCTTATTCCTTTCTGAAACAGCCCTCTCCAACACTTAAATCTTACCTGAAGGACATAAAATATGTATTTCTACATCCGCTTTGCTTGGGAAATCCAAGTAATATCTAATGAATATTTATATGTATACAACTACATGCATACACACACATGTGTATATAAAATCATAGAATCATAGAATCGTTATGGTTGGAAGAGACCTCAAAGATGATCAAGTCCAACCCTCTACCCAACGCCACCATGCCCACTAAACCCACTAAACAACGTCTCGAAGCACTACATCTAAATCTTTTTTGAACTTCTCCAGGGATGGTGACTCCACCACCTCCCTGGGGAGCCCATTCCAATGCCTAATGACTCTAACAGTGAAGAAGTTCTTCCTAATATCCAACCTGAACCTCCCCTGGTGCAACTTGAGACTGTTTCCTCTTGTCCTCTTGCTAGTTACCAGGGAGAAGAGACCAACCCCCACCTCACTACAGCCTCCTTTCAGGTAGTTGTAGAGGGCGATAATGTCTCCCCTCAGCCTCCTTTTCTCCAGGCTGAACATCCCCAGCTCCCTCAGCTGCTCCTCATAAGACTTGTTCTCCAGGCCCTTCACCAGCTTTGTTGCTCTTCTCTGGACACGCTCCAGCAGCTCAATGTCCTTCTTGTAGTGAGGGGCCCAGAACTGGACACAGTATTCGAGGTGCGGCCTCACCAGCACAAAGTACAAAGAGATGATCACTTCTCTAGTCCTGCTGGCCACGCTATTTCTGATACAGGCCAGGATGCTGTTGGTATACACATATGCTAAAACTTTTTTAAGCCTTTTCTACACATGCATTCTTTGCAACATTGACCTGAATGTTAATTCATAAATGTGATTCATTTAATCGTATCTATTATCAAAGTAATGAAAAGAGTATCCTCATTTGCAATTAATTCCAAGGAAATTGGTGGTTCACAACAGTTGCAGGATAAAACAGAACACTAAGCTTACATCAGGAATATTTTCTCCATGAAAGGTTATTTTCAGAGAGGTAAGAGTGTTTTCTACTTCTTGCATCTATTTGTTAAAATTTTGCTCTTTACATAATGAAAACAGTTTTCTTTTTCAAGATTCGTTGTTTCTAATATTCCACTGAAAAATAATTATAAAATGGAAATATTTATGTATCACATTGATCTGCAGAAACCTTCAACAAAATTAAAAAAACCCCTTTTCTTATAAACTAGAGAGAAAAATAAGAACTATACTGACAGAACTAAAGGTGTATTGTCATAAATATCATAAATTCTATGTATATTTTTGCTTCATAATCATATAAATACTCTTTCTTCCCATTTAAATGTTTTGAAAGCATTTTCTCAATGAAAAAGACCCTTTCTGTCTTGTTAATTTTATATTCTTACTAAAATAACTGCAACTACATGCATTTCTTTAAATATGAAATAAAGATTACTTCTTGCAATCCAACATTCACATTTGATATAAGAAAATGGAATTGTGATAGCTTTTAAAAACTAAAGATCAGTATAAGTCAAGAGTCACTGTAGACCAGCTATGGGAAATACAGTTTGCTAAACTAGGTATGACCTGCTTGTAGAAGTGTTATGCTTTAGAGAGTGCAAGTAAGAAAGTGTTTTTATTTAAAAAGATAAGAAGGAAACATAAAAGTGTGGCATAATAGGAGGCATAATTTGTGCAAAGAGCCTTTAACAATACCGATTTATTCAAATGCCAGTTAAAATAATTAAAGGTGTAAGAAAGCAAAACTTTTAAATAATTCCCCATTTGAAAGAAGATACTTGCACCTTTCTATTTTAAGACAAAGAAAATATAAAACCCAAGTCCCAAATCTCTATGCGATATTTACTTTCTTTGTGATATTCCTGTTGCTTCTCTCTTGCTTTTATTTATCTTTGTATTTTGCATTTGCATGTTAAATTTCTACTTATTGTTATGGGGAGACAGAAGTCACACAGTTATGGTCTTATTGTTTACAACAATAGCTAATTGTCATTTTCTGGAAAATAGCACTACTAAGGCTCCTGGCTGTGAAATTTGCATTCAATTCCTGGCTAGCAGATGTACATGTTTCCTTATGAGAAAGAACTACAGATCCCATAAGGCAGTGTAAAATAAATAGAAAATTGAGTTTAGTATTGTGATTAATTTTTAGAAAAAGAAATGTCTGAGTTCCATTCAAAGCAGAGTATGCTTAGGTAGGTCAGACTGACACACAATAAAATAGTTCTTTTTTCATTACATCCAAATAATCTTATCACATAATTAAAAAAAAAAGAACTATTCATGTTGTGGTGTTTTTTTGTTTGTTTTTTTTTTTTTTAAACCAGGAAACAGAATAATCAAAACAGTTCTACTCAGATATATGTTTTTTAACATATAAACTACTAATTGCAGTGGGTTTTGAAATATGCTTAAGAAAGAATTTGGAATTTATACAGCCTGACTAGCCAGATTTTGAGACATAATCAAAATCTAAAATACCATATTAGGTGTCCCTTAACCCTAGCAACCTTAAGGAGTAAACTAGGAATGAAAGTGATGACAGTAGAAACCCAAGATTTTTTATCCATCATCATTGAAAAGAGCAACCAAATTGCATTTTGTGACTGGTTGATGAAACAGGTATCACAGGTCACGGAGATGACACAGTAACTGTCAAAAAAGTCAGAGGATATTAGGTTATCCATTGTCCTATAAAGACAAAATAATTTCTCTTTGATAAATTGGGTAGCCCTTTTTTAAAGAGTTCATGACCACAGACTCATAGAAACATACTTAGAGTTACTATTTCATTTGAAATCAAGATTGACGACATCAATTATGTAATCCCTTCTTTTTTCTTTCTAATGTTGATGTATTTTCTTCAGTGACCCTTACTCACTTGTTTCAACAGTTCCACAAGCTCTACATGGGTAAAGATGGTGGGATTAGTGGATTTCTTTAGTAATCCAGTAGTTGGTGTCATGATCTGACAGCACAATACCTGCCTAATGTGAGCATGCTGTCATTTTTGATCCTAAGGTTGTCTTACTTGCTTCAAGCATCTTTCTGGGTGTTAGAAATTACTTCTGAAAAATGCAAGAGTTTTTCAGTAGCCAGCGTCACTTTAATTCATACCGTATTCTGTGTCTTCCAGTCAAAGGCGGCAGGCAGAATCTAGTTTAGACATACACTTGAGAACTACAAGCAATATGTACAGCTTATGGCTTTAATTCAGGCTTTAAAGAAAATCAATTTTCCACTGACATATGACACATGACACAGTCTAAGTATGTATTTGACTAATGTGATGATAGAATTGACCTAAAGCCCAAGTGCATGTTCTGGTTTTGGCTGGGATAGAGATAAAATTTTTCATAGTAGCTAGTAAGGGGCTATGTTTTGGATTTATGCTGAAAACAGTGCTGATAACACAGGGATGTTTCAGTTATCGCTGAGCAGTGCTTAGACAGAGTCAAGGCCTTTCCTGCTCCCCACACTGCCTCATCAACGAGTAGGATGGGCGTGCACAGAAGTTTGGGAGGGGACACAGCCGGGACAGCTGGCCCCAACTGACGAAAGGGATACTCCAGATTATAAAACGTCATGTTCCACAACAAAAATGGGAGGGGATGATGGCGGGAGGGCGGCTGCTCAAGGACTGGCTGAGCATTGGTCAGTCAGTGGTGAGCAATTTTTTTTTCATTTGCTTACCTTGTTTTTCTTGGGTTTTATTTTCCTGTCTGTGCTTTTTTTTTCTTTTCCTTTTTTTTTTTTTTTTTAAATTATTAAACTGTTTTTATCTCAACCCACAAGGATTTTTCTCGCATTTACCCTTCCAGTTCTCCATCTCATCCCACCGTGTGGGAGTGAGCGTGCGGCTGTGTGGTGCTTATTTGCCAGCTGGGGTTAAAGCATGACAGAATGAAAAACTGTACTGAATCTGGCTGGGATGAGGTTATGTTTCTTCATAGCAGCCTGTATGGTGCTGTGTGTTAGATTTGTGACTAAACCAGTGTTGATAGTACACCAGTGTTTTACTGCTGAGCAGGACTCGCACATCAAGGCCTTCTCAATTTCCCACTCTGCTCCCATGTGAGTAGGCTATAGGTGAGCAAGAGATTGAGACACTGCTGGGACAGCTGACCTGAATCAACCAAAGGCATATTCCCTGTCATATGACATCATGCTCAGCAATAAAAGTTGAGTGGCAGTCTTTCCAAAATAACTGTTGCTTGCAGGGTGGCTGGGCTTCAGTCTGCTTGCTGGTCACGGTGAATGTTTGCCTTTATGTCATTTAGTTTTTTAAAATGTCGTTGCCCCCATATTTTCTTCACTTGTTTTTTTCTTGATCCATGAGTTTTTCTCACTTTTACTCTTCTAGTTGCTCTTGGGATGAGGGAGGGCAAGCAGCTGAGTGAGTGTTTAATTGTTGGCTGGCGTCAACCCACCGCAGGAGTATAACCTTTCTAGTTAATTCCCATTTCACATAACTTTGTAGTAAAGGGTGGTTGTGTTTTAATATTAACACAGTGGCATCGTCAAATTACGTGTTCACATTATCACATTCCAGACAGTAATTAAAGCTTCAAATGGAAAATACCTTACACTAGAAACCTGGTCTAAGCCATAAATAAGAGCTATAATAGTATACTATAAGAACAAATAAAGAACTGCATTACAGGTCTAAACATAGTAGACTTAGAATTATCTGTTCCTTCCACCTCCCTTTCAAAATTGTCTTTTTTCACACTTTCTTTTAAATTATATTTCCTTCACTTTTCCTGCCTCTTCTGTCCCAATGCCATTTTCACTGATGTACCTGGGTACACAAATATGGAATTTGCATCATTGACATTTCATTCCTGCCTTGTATTTCAATATTCTCTTTGATGTTTTTTCCTACCATGTATTTCAATGGGAAGACTAAAGGTCAAATATTAGCAATTACACAATGAATACATGACATTTCATGTATTTGGTGGCTAAACACACAAAAAAAATATTCACTGAAGTTATATTTTCATTGAAAGTCTGACCAAAACCCATGAAACCTCTATACAAGCAAGAGCATAGTTAGTCTCAGTTCAAGGACTGCAAAATTTCACTTTGCATATTCCTGGTAGAGACCTAAATACATTCAGAGTGACATTTAAGAATGAAGGGGTACTATGACTGAAGGGGAAGGAAGTGAGGCAGGAATTTTAATTTTTCTACATGGATTTTTAGTGCTGAAGGAACTTGATTGACAGTACTGACAGCTTAAATCCTTAGTATTATCTATGGACTTGATATATATTGCTAATTCAGCTAATCTCCTCTATGATTTACAGCTACTATACCCAAATTTTGACCTCTGGAATAATTCTTGGAGCAAGAAGAAAGTTGAATGCCTTTGTCCACCCATTGTATGGCTTGCTTGGTGAGACAGAAGAGATGTCAATTTTTATGATCATCTTTTTTTGACAAATGCATTGACAAGTAGGATGAAACATTTACATCACTTTCTGTCCCCCATAAACAGCCACTGACAGTTACTTAGTCACTTGGTATGAACATAAGACTTAGAACTGTGTCTTTTAGAACAGAGGTACTGTATCTATCATACTGAAAACTTCACGTAGAAAGATTGTGAGGGAATATGCATCTGTTCTAAATACATTGAAATGAACAGAAAACCTTTTTTAGAGGTACAATGAAAAAGCAATAGCCATTTTACTGTGTTACTTATTTTCTTAAATGGGGAAAACAGGAAATTCTAACAAACAAATGCCCCAGAGAATGATAACCTTAATATACAAGCCCATTACTAGATCATCAATCAAATCTGATTCTGACCGTTTAATACACAAGGTTTGCTTTAAAAAGCCATGTTACGCTCTGGAATGAATTACTTAATTTTAGTATTTCACATTTCTGCCTTTAAATTCTGTTCTTTCTCTTTCTCTTATGCAAGGCCATGGAGACAATCCTCTAGAGATCAGCATTTTAAGCATTTGTTAATGACATCTCCTATGAGGACACAAATGTTCTAGACCATATTTATGAAAGGCTCACAAAGTCAAGGAACAAACTAGGGATTTGTAGCAGTACTTAAAGAACAAGATGAGAACAGCATTGTTTTATGTACCTCACATTAATACCCAATTTAGATAATTTTGTCTACATTCATGTAATTAGCACCAGAAATTCTCTGTCCGTATCTTATGTACTTGTTCAGGTAGTCAAAGCATTTTCAGTTTGAGATAAGCAACGTGATAAATTACCCTTGTATGCTTGTAAACCACACCTGATCACTTTTAGCCCTTATTCATCATGTCTACTGCTACTTCTCAGAAACATTAAGCAGCTGCTCCAATTAATAGCCCTGGAAAAAGCATTGAATAGATGCACCTTTTCATTTTTCCAAAATGGCTATACTCTCCTTCATGTTTTCAATAAAAAACTCTATGACTGTCGTAAGAAGTATTCACTTTTGTAGCAACAACCAGTTTAAGATACAGTATTTTTCCCGATCAAGGCTGTAAACAAGTGTTTCTGCAATTGGAAAAGGGTACATTCCAGCTCCCCAGCACGACATGCATAGGATTTTTATAGTGCTCTGAAGCACCTGTAAGTATTAGGTTTCAAATCCATTGTGCTTGTTATGTAAGGCCATATTTTCTTTTTCCTTGTCATTACCTTGCTGATAATAAAGGTTACATTAATGGTACTAATGTCTTGGTTTTTTCATGAAGCCAATATAACCTCTTGTAGCATAATCCAGTTTCAGGGAATATGACTTTATAGATGGAAAGTTAGAGAATTCTTTTTTGTAATCCACATTGTTTTTATAAAGTTTTTCTTAAATCCAGGTGAAAATTTTTCATATCTGATGTTACATGGCTGTATATAAACAATATTGGCAGTCTTGAGAAGACTTGTATAATTTACATGAGATTACTATCTGTGAATAGGAAAGTCAAGCCAGTAAATTTTCATGATATATATGCCACTGTAATATACTTTCCATCTATGCAGCAGAAAAGCCTCATTCAAATTCAACTTTTCACACATCCATAGCTTTGGAGCTTGGAATCTGACTCTCAGTGTCCGTCATTGGTAAAAAATAAGTACCTTTTTCACAGTATTTATTTGTGCATGATGAGTGAAAAGTGTTTTAAGATGCCTTTAAAAATATTACTGGATTTAATTTTGTCTCTTCAGTCACATTCTTTGATGACAGTATTTTGACCATTTCATTTAAATTTAATTTCTTGAAGAATTAAGATATCATACAGACTGTAATCTTTAAAAGTTCTTTGACAGCTATATTTTTAGAGGATTTGTGAAATAAATATTTGAAATATGGTGAAAGTTGTACTTCTACATTTTAATTTTGATCTACTGAAAAAAACTGGATGGTTACTACCAACCAATTGGATGACTGGAGTAAGAAGTTGATTGATGACTTTAAAAGTCTTTCACTTCATCCTAACACTTGTACATTATATACTAAATTTTAGACAGGATAAGTCCGGAGCAGCATTCCCTACATTTTAACTTAGTGACTCGTCAAAGCACTCATGAAAATCTGGTTTAGCATTCTAATTATAATTTTGTCAAACTGATGGACACAAATGAAACTGCGGGGTAATGCTGCGCACTGCAATTTTGTCAGTGATATTATAATGATGGACAGTACTATTACTTAAGTGGAAAGATTTGATTGTGTGTGTGGATGTCTCTACATCATTGACATGTGTAATGACTGCACCATTGACACAAGACAAAGTGGTCAGTGGTCATGACTGAAATGGGTAAACCGTGGCAGGAGTTTCATATTGAGAGTATGCATTATAAGGCATTTGAATTAAGACATTAAACTACATGGTCTGCTCCATTTTATCTCAAATATTTCCCACAGTTTAGGCTCCATATTAGTCTAAAGTTAGGTGAAAGAGTTCAGAGAAGATTATATGAATATTTAACATGCCTCAAATTCCTGTTTTGTAACAATTGCAGTTTACACCTATTCACTTGCTCAGTTCTGTTTCACTCTGAGCTCAGTCCTCATATTCAGAGTTGACATCACTAAAAAATAGCACATTCTGTTTGGTTTGTGGTCCAATCTGTACAATTCTAGTAGACTTCTGACTGTAACTGTCACAACATGGCTCAAAATGCAGTTCACTTCACTGAGTCTGGTTCCTGATTTTTGTTCTGAACCTCTTTCATAGACCAGTTGTTTTCCTGCTTATACTTACATAAATGTATTTAATATAGTAAGTCCTGCTTCTCAATATGTTAAGAAGCATGTTTTACAAAATATTTAAATCCTCTCTGCCTAGCACTTTATGTTACAGGAGTGTAAATGCTACAATTTTCATAGGATGCATGAATCATTTATGGAACATAAGATGCATATCTTCAATTTAATCTAGCATGATTCTCTACTGTATTGTATATTTGGGCAGAGAAGGAAGAGGCTATAAACAATAAATGAGTACTTGGAGATGGCAGAGGCTGGGATGGTGGGGAAATATGGTTTTATATAAACATGATTATGCTGCAAAGTTTGAGAAGGGTACTTAATAGTCAGGTCTATTAAAATGTTATTGGATTTCTCTGCAACTTTGTGAACAGTTGCATGTAGAGGTTTTTGAAAGATAAGTATCATTTGCAAGGCTATTTGGAGGACAAATCTTTCAGTTCCTAGCAACAAACTGATTAACTGCATATTCATAAATTTCAATAACAAGGTAAATGGTCAAAAGTAATTTTTTCTAGGAGAACTGTACACCTTTTTACAGGCATTTTTTCATTCTTATGCTTTACTTACATCAAAAATATTTTCTCTTTTATGAAGAAAATCTTGCTTAATGGAGTCATAACATTGTGAATATTTGCACTAATTGTGGGATATTTTCTGAAATTTTTGCCAGTCAATAAGTTTGTATGTGAGCATTAACTATGTAGGTTGGGGGTTTTTTAATAGATATGGGTGTATCCTTTTTTCATTAATTAATCTTTTAAGAAGATCAGATAACTGGGATCATATACCATACTGGCTAGAAATGCATGGTCTGTTCATGCCAGAAAAAGACGTATATACTGTTGGACAAATTCTATATCTTAAAATACCTAAAATCAATGATCAATAAGTGCCTTTTTCGTAAACATTGTGTACAGCAACTAACCTATTATATGCTTGTCTAGCCTCAAAGCCCTTTGTTCGTTACCCAAACAAAAATTGCTCTCCTTTTGTTTTCCATATTTGATCTAGACTACTTCATAAATATATCTCATCACCCTACAGCTGTTTCCTACAATCATTACACATTTCTGCTCTGTTTGAAAGAACAACAATAAATTACTATATAAACCGAGATTTTTTCTATCTTTCAGTTTTTTTCTAGAAAATATTACCACATGTTTCTGCTTTAGATGACTTCCCAACTGTTTTCCAATTGTAGTAAAGATGAAATTTATACCACTTAGATACTTTTTGGTTTACTCTGTTTTTCTCTCCTTTCTTTCTCCCACATGCTTCATTAGAATTTGTTGCTCACTGGTAAAAATCATGTGTAGACATGTAAACGTTTGACATAGTAGCCAAATTTTATGCAGTTTTTGCTAGCCTATAATGATGTTTCTGTATCACTTGTGTGTTTTCCACAAAATTCAGTACTACTGTATCTAATCACAAGATTCCTTTCAAAAAAAATATTATTCCCTTGAATAAGCTTCGTACTTCTTCAGAGTAAAAGCAACCTTCTCTGTTTTCCAGGAAGACGATCATACAAACATAACACAAAATTAAAACATGTAAATGAATGAGACAACTGTCCATTGCAAGTTGTTAGAGTCCCTCTTATTTCAAAAATGCTACTGTTGTGAACTGGTTTCTATTACTGCAGTATATAAGCGGTGTACTGATGTATGTAGAGTCCTGTGTGATCATTTAACGGCTGTTAATTTGTGTAAGATAACTTACACAAATTGAATAGTACTTTGTTTCTGAACTAGACTCAACATGCATACTCGTGAGTTTCCCCAGTTTCCCAGGGCCTAGAAGAGAGAACATGTACAGCCCGCAAACCCCTGAGCTTTCTTATACCTTTTTTTCCTGTATGCTTAGATGGTTTGCTCTGGGCATTCATCCCAATTCTCCTGTACTCTAAAAATATATATCATGCTTTTCAGGAGTTGAATGACTTGGAGCTTTTGTTTGTCATTTACAGTACCATATCTTCGCAGAGTTGATTAGCCTGTGGGCTTTTCTGAGCACTGTTGTATGTTCTGGGCCCAGGATTACTTCCCCTAGAAGACTATCCCTTTCATTTGTGACAATATCAGCCTGTCAGCAAGATATGTAATAGTAAAAAACACCCTAGGATGACTATTAGCCCTCAGAGTGAAGACACGAAGTTGGCATGTGTTAATTTTGCCTGCCAGTTTGCATCAGTTTGTAACGAACGGATGTGATACCTTGTGGTGACATGAAGACAAACGTTGGAGCTTTCTATCAATAGACACTTAATCTGCTTTCTTAACAGTTTAACTGAACAGATCCTCCTTCGCTTTCCCCATCTAGAGCATGATAACATGCGTGTACACACTCATTAAAGAAAATGCCAGCAAAGCACAGACAATATGGGATGTGATACAGGAGGATGTCTTTTATTTCAGATCACATGGGCCATTCCATGGGGGGCTTCCTAGAAAGAACAAGTGATAAAAACTTGACCTCTTTTTGTATCATGGTTGAGCTTTACAAATGCATCCTTGCTACTAAGGATATACACTGTCTTGAAATGTACTTTTTAAAATGCAGCTACAGCAGGTTACAAGTATAGCTTCTGCTATATACATATCATCTAATTTCTTTGACATCTTTGCAACATTATTAGATGTCTATAAATATAATTAAATTTATAAGTATCTTTTTAGATTTGGCTTAGTGCAATACTTTGACAGAGTACAGTGAGCATGTTGTGAGATCTGATATCCTTACAACAGGTAGACAAATCTTGTCATGGTTCTCACAATTCATGTAACTTCCTCAGCTACAGAGTTGTACCTTTTAAAGGAGGCAGCAGTGGAACATATATTTGGTCAGCAATAGCATACTTTTTGTTTCCTGTGCTGTATGCCTGGCATCTTCTAACTGATCTTAACTGATCAAGAACCTCCATTAATTGCAGTGGATAGGTTTATTCTGTGAATGATACTGGGCTAAACTAGTTGCTTTTTTTTTTCCTGACTTTTATTTCAATTAAGGTGAGTGGATTGGGCTATGGTTTTGTTTGTTTGTTTGTTTTCCACTAAATAGCTTTTTTTTAGCCTGGAATTGACTAAAATCTAGCATTATTTTACCTTGAGCACAAAACTTTGATGAAGTCCAGCCAAACCCATGATGTCACTGTCTCAGGCCTCTGTCAGTTTAAGACATTGTCTCTAGTCTTTTTTCCCCTTGATGTAATTGTAAAAATCCACCATATTACCACTAAAGCCTTTGACTGTGAATAATTTTATTTGTTTTGTGACCTTTATTTATCTTTTGCTTGCAAGCTTTTAATGGACTGTGTACTCTTCTTTTCTTGTTTCTTTTTAATTTCCAGCCTTGTTTATCTTCTGATACCTTCTACTTACTTCAATGCGTCCTTTTTCCTATTTATTCCTTTCATTCTTCTGCAGACTATTCCCTCCCTTTTGTTCTATATTAAAGTGTTTAATGCTGAGACTCTGTGAATTCAGGAGGTTTTCTCCATGCGATCCAAAAAACAGAGGTTAATTATTATCAGTTACAGAATTTTCATGTCTCAGTTTCCTTACAGTAAAGAATTGAGGACCCGTTGACCAAAAATTCCCATCCACTGCCTGTTGTTCGGTTAGGGCTGGACTTGTAGGCATGACTGAAGTTGAACAGTGTGTGAACTTCAGTAAGATTAATTCTGTGAACAGCAATGATGGCTTAATAATAGCCAATATTTTTTCATTTTCCAAAAAATGATTCCTTGAATTGTAATGATCTACAGATCTACATCTCTGCTGAACAACAGAGACATTTGAGGTATGTGGCAATTACTGAAATATTCACTAAAATATAAATTTACTTGAGTATTTCCTCAGAGTGTATGTATTTGTATTCTTGTATTACCATCTGTACAGTAGATAAATACTAAATACTAAATACTGAAAATTAGGCTATTTTTAGTATCTAAGTATATGCAAGGGATTGTAAAATTGTAAAGGAAATCTCTATGAAACAGAATATAAGTACTTACATGTTTTCTGAAGAGTTTAGGTCTCCTGAGTTGGATAGAACATAATGGACAAGAAATTCTTTTGTTGTCTAGTTGAAATATTTGATACCAGGTCATAAAGGTTTGCTCTGCAGTATCATCAGCCATACGCATGAGGGAATATGACTGTTTAGCTCTTTTAGTTGCCAGACATATTTATGACTAGCTAGATTCTTCCAGGAAGGATCAGTCCTAAGAGTTGATCCCTGGTGTTCTTTTACTTGGTACTCACTGGATTAGTTTCTATAACAGAAAGATGTGTGTGTGTGGGGTTGTGGTCAGAATGTAAAACAGTATAACTGACATCAACATAAAAGAATAATGCACTATGACTGCAAAAATCATGAATGAATGGAAAAATTGGAGGAGAGATATTAATAATTTTTAAAATCATTTCAGCCAAGTATTTTTAAAGTGATTTCTTCTAATATTTGCAACATATTCAAATTTCCCCAAAAAATGTATACATGAATTGCAGTTTGGATTCAACCAATAAATATCTGGAGATCCCAAATCTACCTCAGTCTTTGGGATCAGAATTTTGATTACCTTTGCAAACATTTTCTAAGCTGCTGCCACTCCCTTCTGCTCCCTTCTCATGCATATGTTTTTTTTCCACAGAACCCTGATGACTTTTTTCATGTAAAGATGGCCAGAAAGGACTGCAGGTTGGTTCCTGCTGGAAGTCCTAGACTGTCAGCAAATAAATGGATCCTGGAGTCCTGGAAGGAGTCTCAAAAGATTGTCTTGCTCATTCCACTGTCTCAAGGCGTGAAAAACTGCAAATTAGTGAATTCTGACAGATGTTTATCTATCCTATTCTTACTGCTAAAAAGATTCCAGATGCCTAACCTAAATATTTCCTCTGCACACCTGCCATCAATACAGAGAAAATATGCTTGCAGGTCTTAAAACTATTCTCATTCCCTTGATCCCTCAAAAATTCACTTTTGCCCATCTTTTTCAGTCTTCTGGGTAAACCAACCACATTTTCTATATCTCTTTCCATTCTTTTTAGTTGCTGTCTGCTGGACTCTGCCAAAGCAACTTGTATCTTTTCTAAAATCTAAGAACATCTAGAAGTCTACATTTCTGCTTTATACTTTCCAGTGTGTTGTTCAGATTTTTTGCAATTGCATGACTCTTGTTTAGCTTGGGATCCATTGTAGCTCCTGGCTGCTGCCTAACTAGTTGAACTTTATTCTACATTTAAGCAGCTGATTAATCCTACTGATATGTAGTATTTTGTACTTTTCCCTCTTGAATTTCATCTTAGTTTTTTCAGTTCATTGTTTTAATTTGTCAAAATAATTTTGAATTCTATTCTTGTCCTTCAATATACTTGCTGTCTCTCCTAGCTTGGTATTGTTTGCAAATTTAATTAGCACACTCTCTATTGTCAATTTCTCCTTCTAGCCCCAGTCCTGTGGATTCCCCTCCACATGTCTGAAAGCACAAAGTAAACGCTAAAAATATTTTTAAGATATCTCCTGTGGCCAATTATGTTCTTACCATGATATTAATGCATATTGAGGTCAAAGATAAGTAATATAAATGAACAACTTATGCACTTAAATTATGTTACAGCATTACACAGAGGGCATTTACAAATACTGAATAATGCTAGAAATTTACAGTGCAACCTTTCACCAGTATTATAGTAAGAACATGAAATTATATTATCTCTGTTTCTGAACTTATTACGAACGAAGTCATGACATTCTAAACAAACATTCGTACAAAATTATGTCCTTTTATTATTGTTTTAAACTGTGTAGTGTAAGTTTAAGGTGTAATTTTCTGTTAACTGATTCCAGGAGAATATTCAGTGTTCATCGTTGTGTCTCATACTCCTTAACAGTGTGAGTGTGAAGTGAATAAAAAACTGCAAACTCCTGAATTGATGGAAATGGCAAATAAACTTTGGATATAAACAGATATTTTTCATAAAGCTATCTTGAAGATATCTAATCTTTCAGCTGTTTATGTCATACACCATCATACTGATACTCCAATGTTATGGTTTGTTTTACTGTTGTATTTTCTTTTTTTTTTCCTTTTTTTGTCACATCTTATTTATTTCAGTTCTTATGTGACTCCTGTACACTTGTAAAACTGACAGTATGTGCATATATAATCATAAATATGTCTAGTCTGGTATCTTCTGTCTGAGAGTAGCCAGGGCCCCACCCTCAGACAAATACAAAATTAGAATAGTGGTAAGCAATGGAGTCATCTGATCTTAAAGAAAGGGGTTTTTCTTTCCCATTAATTAAAATGTGGTATTTCTTTGAAGCATAAGGTATTATAGCTCTTTCTAATTTTATCTAGAAGAAAGATCTGTAGATGTTCTCATCCATACAAATGTCTACTCCTTTTTTCAATTCCTAGTAAGATCTTGGCTTCAGTGACAAGCAGTGATGATCCATTCCACAGCATGTTATACATTTTTTATTTGTCATATGTTACAGCAGAGCACCTCTGACTGAAGTATGCGTTATGTTTCAGCCAAGGAAAAGATTCTTCTCTATTTTACCCTACCTGCTTAAAGCCTGTCTAATGAGCCTTGTCAGTTTTTATCGAAGGGGAGTTTGTTGCTTAAGTGAAGCATAATATAATCCATCAAAACAGGTCCCTCTTTCTTCTGATACCTTTCTAGTACAATTCAGTTCCTAGTCTGTGCCTAGTTTGCTGTGCCGTAAGAGAGATCTTTAATGTCAAATATAATGATGCAGGAATAATGACTGTCCTATCCAGTGTACACAACAGTAAGGAACGTTTCCCAATTTTACAACAACCCACACTTACACGCTGGAAGAAAAATTTGCAAGTGAACTTTCTATGCCACATCCACTATTCCTTTCTTCTCATTTATCAAGATGAAAATAGAGTCACAAGAGCTTCTCCTATGTGTAAACACCTGTATTTAAACCAGAAACACAACCGGAAAAGTGAGAAGTCATGATAAATAAAAAATTGTAGTTATATTTTTCTAAACCTCAGAAAAATTATTTTAATTGAGATATATGTAAATGTTTTTAAACATGTAACCGTCCTTATTTACAAATGAACTGCTTTCATTTGAAGTCATGGAAAGAAGTTTGGATAGAGTAATAATAAATGTGCATGCACTTTAATTCAGAACTGTGTTTGAACTACTGCCTGAAAGAAACTAAACATACAGTACATTAAATGCAACATAGTGTCTGACCTGCTGCACTGATAAAAGTACAACGAACAGCCACAGCCTTCAGAAGGAGTATTACCAATGATGTGAGCAAATTAACAGACATTGCCTGGGAGGGAAAACAAAGTAATCAGTTGATTGTCACAGAACCTGGGTGAGTCATCTTTCCATCTTCAATAAAGGAGAAGGACAGAATGAAGTACCCACTCAGTGGGTCTGATGGTTATGACAGAAAAATAACATTCTGATTAGCAAAAAACCCCAATCAGCTCTATCAAAGTAACTACCTAACACGTCTTTCAGAAAACACTGACAATAAAAAAATCCTCTGAAATGGCAGCATTTGCTATAAGAATCCAGGAAGATACTTGGAAGGATAATTTTCCCTACTGTGTGATTTTCCCTCCAGCCCTCAAATTACTTTAAGTAATCCAGTCTACCTTTCAGCCCAACATCATCAAGAAGAAATCTTTCCATTGTTTTATTTATTTATTACATATAGATTCCTATACATAGTTATTTCACTATTTCTGCAGAAGGGATAATTTTCCCTGTGTTTTTCCCCTTCAACAAAAACTCACTATTGGCTGCTTTTATTTCCAAATAGTCATACTCAGTAACAGAAATTACTGTAATTGAAGTTCTGTTTACTTACCTTTTTGAGGTTGCATTCCAAAGACACATCCATCCCGTTTCTTTCCACCAGTGTCTTTAAAATTCTTTAGTTACTATAGCATACTAACTGAATTGAAGCTAATTTCAGGATTAACTACTGTGTTTAAAACAGTAGCAGAAGTCATGAAAAATTTAATGTAGCTTAAAATTTTGAATAGATTTCTGTACCTGTACATAAGCTGCCATGCATTAAAGAGCTTCATGGAAATGTCTTCTGTTTATAATAGTATCTTTTTAATGTCACCAAAGTTTAAAAATTAATGCTCTTTGTATTTTAAAACTATCATTTTTAGGGCTTCTAAATCCTGCTTAACAGAATTCTGCAATTTTCTTCCAAGGAAATAAGATGAACTTCATGGACTCTTCAGCTTTTTTTCTTTCTAGGTTTTAGTAAGCATTGTTTGAGTCAAAATTTTCCTGTTGCTGTGTAGTGTATAGTTTCATAAAGTATAAGTATGTAAGCATGTACAATCATGAATATCTCCAAAGAGAAGGGAATTAATAATCTCTGAGTTGTTTGGGTTTATGACATCTTCAGAGGTAGAATACAAGGCCTGAACTGTTAGCAGAATGTAGATTAAAAAAAAAAAAAAAAAGTTACATTTTTAAAGTAAAATTAAAACTTCTAAAATGCATAGTTAATATAGATGCATTTGCCACTCATTCAATAGCCAAATAATCCCACCTGCAAACATCCTATCTAGATATATTGGAAGGTAATGGATGGCAGCAGCAACTGTAATAAGACTCTGCCTCCCCAAACATACCTCATCCTTAAACCTGGAATAGAGAAATGTAATTTTTCCTATGGACTAGGATACTGAAGACATACCTATTTTTTTCACTGCTTGGTGAACTGAGATGTTCTTTCTTGCTAGACTCTGTACAGTGCTCTAACTTAACCTTCATATGCACAAATGAAAAAAAAAAAGTAAACCATATATAATAGATGTCTGATGTTGGTTTTGCGTATTTCTTAGAACTGTTAAGGTAGCAGTTCAATAATAAACTCATTTGGAAGCCAGGCTCTGAGATTCAAACAGACAAAATCAGGAGAAAGAGAAATATTACAGCTCTCTTTAAAACTTACCACCTATAGCAGCACAGCTCGTATCTTAAATTGCTCTAGCTTATCTGGCTGTCATCATGATGTGGATCCTCCAGAAACACTGGGACAGCTTTACTAGAGTACTGAGGGCCTCTAAAGACTCCTCAGCACAGGGAACTAGTGTGAACATACAGTTGGCAATAGCTGCTCTCCTACGGCATCTTCTGCAAAGGTGAAAACTTGCCGCTGAGTTTTCCGAATGAGCATCATTGATGAAAATTTCCTACCTTCTATCACAGTTCTCTGAAACGTTCTAGACAGGACTGCCCAGAACTACTACTTTTTTTTTTCTTTTTTTTTTTTTTTAAGAATTTTACACTCTCTTCAAGCTATGTCATACCAGTATTCAAATGTCAGGTTTTTGTACTTTGGAGAAACAGAAGACATGGGTATCGAAATCTGAAACGTTCTAGACAGGACTGCCCAGAACTACTTCTTTTTTTTTTTCTTTTTTTTTTTTTTTTAAGAATTTTACACTCTCTTCAAGCTATGTCATACCAGTATTCAAATGTCAGGTTTTTGTACTTGGAGAAACAGAAGACATGGGTAAGTATCGAAATACAACTTTATTTACACACATTAATCAATTTGTGTGTCCTACAGTTGACATTATGCTGTACTTTCAACTCTCATGTACGCTCTGCAACAAACTGCAAAGGAATCCCAGATATTTATTGGCGTCACATCATAGAAAATCTGTTCTTATTACTATAAACTAACTAATGAACAAAACCCAAAGTCTCAGAAATCCCCTCTACAACCCAAAGATGAAAGATTACAGAAAGAAATCTGTAGTAAGTACTCAAAGTAAGTTATGAAGTGGCATAAAAACTAGGTTGTAAGTGCCAAGCAAAGGAAAAGGACTGAAATATTTTCATAATTAAAGAGGGGAGGAGAGGAGCAACAACAAACAGACAGTAAGCTATGATGTTATTTCAGGTTTTAAGTGCTGACTTTGATCTATTGTCTTGTCTGGAATAACTTATTTTAACAGAAGTCATGAACGAATTTATTTGTTTGAGCATGACAGTGACTTGGGATAATAATTTCAGAAAAATCTGAATTTTGCAACAGCTGTGGGGAAAAAAAAGAACACAAATAACACACATGCACATAGACCTTGAGTTTGCCTAGAAGATGCTGACCTGAGTCAAGTGAAAAACAGATTCACATCTTCCAGTCAGCTTCTTCAAGGAGGTCCCTTCTTAATAAGACAGAAACCTCAAGAGAAGATAATGTAATGATGACATATATTCTTTCTCCTCCCTTGCTGAAATTTTCTCAAGTGTATGTGAGGCGGCATCGGACCTATTATCCATCCTTATTTATTCAGAGCATTTTTACATGAGACTAAATCCATTAAAGGAGGCTTAAGCTCTAAGTACAAGCTTTATGTCTACTATTTCTTATGGTGAGAGACGCATGACAGGGAAGTTACAGGAGTTTCTCTTTTTCCTCCACAACTAGATAATACCTACAGAGCATAAATTAATATAACCTCATAGTTCTGTTTTTTTCTCCCTTCTACAGTTACTCTTTCTCTGCTTTCTAATGATATAACAATTAAGAAAAATAGGCATAGAATCAGAAATTTTTGCAGTTTGAGTCATCATCTCGGTGACATTTTTCTTATACACAGACTGAAATTAAACTCTCAAAGATCTCAGTGTGACCATGCATCTGTTATTAAACCTTTCACATCTCTTGCTACTTTCATTGACAATTTCCAATCTTTTTTCCCCCTTAATCAACTTTGACTGAAGTTATTGAAATAAAATTGATTTTGTTCCATATATTTCAGAATATAACATAGTTTAAAATACAAATTATATATAGTCAATTGATTGTAAAACATTTTTTAAGCATGAAAGGTGCTTTTAAATGGAAACATTGATTAACATCAATTTTATGTAGCTATAATTCAGCATACAAATACTGAGGCACATAGTTATTTTTGTTTGTTTGGTTCGATTGCTGGGCTGAAAATAAAGTGTAGAGGCTTTACATAAATTCTGAATCATCAGATGCAGAAGTCAGCCTTAATATGATTACTTCTACAGCTCAAGTAATTGACAGTGACATGTGGTCCCAAATTGAGCAGCCTAGATTTATCTACTTTTGCATACTTTTTAATATGTAGTACAGAGATTCACAACTCAGTTAAGCCGCACATCATCTTCCTCCATCACTAGAGCTCCATTTTGAGACCTTTATGTCCTCTACCTCCCCAGTGCTTTCACTATAAATTTTATTTTGAGAGCTGAGATCACTGAGACTAACCTTCCCCTTGAAACACTCATCTCTCCAGGTACCTGTGTCTAGCTCCCATACCACTGTCAGCTCCTGCCTGGTAAGTGCTCATAACATATATAGGATTGCTTATGCTGCATAGTAATTCTGAAGTGGACAGGAGCTTTTTACTTGGCTGCCATAAAAGTCTGACCACCTCTTTTTGTCATGTGTGTTTCCATCTCCTCTTACAGACCTATTCTTCCTTCATCATACCCCTTCCTTCTCCATCAGCATAATATTTTTTTCAGTGCAATGCACTGTCTTTAATCCCCCTCATTTTCATTAAAATACTTCTGCTCCTAAGAACGATTCCTCCCATGCGCATTACTTACTCTCTTTTGCTTGCTTGAGGAGAATTATATGTATTTAAAGTCTTTCTTGAGATTGCCAAGTATTTTAAGTGCAGCATTAGTAATTGTGAATCTCTGTTGTCTCCCAGTGACTACTGGCTTACCCCATCACATACAGCTGAACAGTTGAAACAGAATGAGCCTTGTTGTCCTAGCTCTCTGATTGATCTGCAGATAACTGGTCTTTTTTGAAGTAAGAAAAGTGAGATTGGCCAAAGAAATTTATTAAACTAGTGTCTAAAGCATGTGGATTGTATGTTTCACATCACATATGTCTGATGCAGAGGCTAATGCTCCCCTCTGATGGCATTTATTGTCCCCCAAAATATCTTTATGTTGCATGTAGACGAATCCAATTTTTTTTCACTTAACCGTTCTTCATATTTATTTCATTTGTACATTGGGTAGCATGAGAGAGACATCTTTCTTGAGATTGCCAAGTATTTTAAGTGCAGCATTAGTAATTGTGAATCTCTGTTGTCTCCCAGTTGTCTAACCAGTGACTACTGGCTTACCCCATAGAGAGACAGGAGCAGATCCAAGAAAGAGTTTAGTATCTCTCAATGCTGAACTGCAAGGCTAACACAGGAATCTAAGTAAAATCTCTAAGCCTAGATTAGGTATTCAAACTCCCTATACACCGTTTGAGAAAAGTTAAACTTCAAAATGTGAAGTACAACAGCTAGAATGTTGAGTAGGAAGCCATTATATGCTAAGACAATTCAAGGACAGGAGTATATCTCAAATTTATCCCTCCCACAACTTAGATTAGCACTTTTCTGTGTAAAGTCAGGTAACAAGTCCTTTGTTTCAAAGACCATAACATTGGGGGAAAAAAAAAAAAAAAGAGTTATTATACATTTTCCGAAATATGAAAAAGAAACGAAGGAACTGGCCATGATAGTAATAATATCATTTCTTTCCTTGTTTTGCAGTCAAGTGCATTGTCTGCCGATGCAAGGGATCTATTCTTGCATGGAGTTCCTTAGCCTTGGCTTTTCCACAGCTATATTCTCAACTGGTTAGGCATCCCTCCTCTAAGGGGATAGCTAAAGCTGTGATATTACACTATGTTAAGTTTATACATGTGTGTATGAAATGAGAAGCTGAGGATTTATTAGAACACAGTCAAGAGTGAGACTAATCAACTCTTCAGCCTAGTGATTAAGGTGCTCATGTGGGAGGCAAAAAGGAGAGGCTGGTTCCAGACCCAGTTCTACTGACTCTGACTCTGCCCAGCAAATTAGGCACACCTGGAATTCCTTGACACTGAGATAAACTGGCAAGGTTTGTGCTCTATTCTTGCACTAAATGCTTTCACCCTTATGTGAATCACCCTGGCCTTTTCTAGCCCTCAAACTGTGCCTTAGAAATGTGGGTTGTCTTTGGCCAATCCTCGGCTGGGGATTGCTCTATCAATTTATCAGAACAGATGGTAGACTCCAGTGCCCAGGAATATTTCCTGGAGCTCTCTAATTTATTACTACTAATTAAGATGTAGCATTTAAGTATTTTATCTAATTATTGTTTCAGGTAAAATTCATAAAATAGTCTTTGGACTAAATCAAGTCCAGACAACTCTTATGGATTTTATTTTAAAGGGGAAACAAGCAAAGATACACTTAAATAACAATACCACTAAGATAAGAGACAAAATTGTGATGATTAAAGTAAGGTTGTAATTAAGGTTATATCAATAGTTTCAAGTTATTCCATCACCTAAAGTACTGCAACAGTTAAACAAAACAAGTTAAGACACTAGAAGAGATGATTACATTGTAGCCTCAACTTGGGGAATTTTAAGAGGAGCTTTCTTTCAGTTTATATCCCAGCCAGTGTTACAAATAACGCAACCTACTGGCTTAGGAAACGACAAGCAAAATTATCTACAGATTGCCAGTGTCACTTCTTTTTTTTTTGGTTTACGCCATTCTGGTTTGCACAAGGCAGCAATAATTGGATCTTCTTTGTTTTGTAAGAATCCAGGCTGCCTTTTCCCACATTAAAGTACTTTATGTTTGCTTATTTTCCTTGTATTCACACAGGTACACAGAATGTTATCTCACATTGAACCCAAGTGTGGCTGTTAACTCTATGGGATAGCAATCTTTTAAAAAGCAATATTTTTAACCCAGAAAGAGCTACTGACATTGTAGTTACTGACACTTAGGTGTTCATCTTGCAGCTACTAGATGGCCCACAACTATACGCTCAGATATCCTGCATAGTAAGGGAAAAATCAGAGTAACAGGAGGGAAAATCAAAGAACAAATAATTTTTTTTTTCAGGCTCTTTAACTCACAAGGTTGTTGTTTACTAGATGGAAGGCTTAAAATATGGGTGAGCTCTTCCATCAGTGTTTGGATGGATGAGACAGCTGATTGTTTTACTTGTTGTCCAACACCTGTCTAGAGAAGAAAGATTACATAGGTTCACCTGTTTTCATGGCAGGAATGAAAGGAGAAAAAAATCCCAGAACTTTTGCCATCTTTATTTTATAGGGATTATTCCTGGTTTATTCTGCCTCAGAAATAATCTTTCATGACTTTATGACTAATTAAGTTAATTGAAATATTAAATTAGAAACAAGTCATGCTCTTAACATATCACCTAAATTTGTAACAAGCCAGCATCTTGTGATACCACTGTAAAATATCTCTCTGCTCAGAGTTCCCTGCTGACGCTTTTTTTCTTGGATCTGTCAGTTGGCTACCTCCTATACCATACTAAATTCTAGAGATGCAATTCTTCTTTTGTGGTGTTTTATTTTTGGCTTAATTAGCATATTATGCTGTGCAAAGTCATGTATCTTAAAAAGCTCATTTATTATGTCTGATCAATTTCTTTCATAACCCAAACATCCAAAGTCAAAGCAGAAAACCCATCTGGAAAGGACTTATTTCATGTAACATTGAAAGTCTGGAAGTAATTAAGTTTTTATTTATTTTTTTAAAAAGAGATTACAGAATCAGTTGGGGTTTTTTTCACTGTTTTACATGGGATTTATGTCAGACAGACAGGATAACTGACCTTTCCTTTCCTTTATTTCCTTTCAAGTGCCCTCAAATTTCTCACAAACTTTGTTTTACCATCACTGATTCTAACATTTCAATGGTCTCAATGGGGATGTTTACCATATTATTTAATAATTTTGTCCAATATCAAATGCATCTACTTTTTATAGCTTTATTTCAAAAAGACAGGACACCATTCTATTCTACCTTCTCAATATTCTAACCTGCTTTGAAAATATGGAATTACTGACGATGATTGTTTAATAATTTTCTTAGGATTATTAAACAAGCTTTCATGGCAGCTGCCTTCTTCATGCTTCAAAATTATCAAATGCATCCTTTCTAGCATTCCCTTCTGTATAAGACAAGCTCAGTTGTGACTGATTTGCTGAGTTTCTTTTTTCTGGCTTCCATATCTGGGAAAAAAAAAAAGCAAAAAGCACAAGCAACATGAAAGGATTATGTAGACAGTACTGAAAAGACCATTTTGTTTGTTTAAATATAGTTACTGTTCTACAAATCATTCCTGTATCCACGTAGCTTTATTTTTTTTTTCCCCCCAGACTCAAGCATTAGGAAGACAGCTTTGGATTTTCATGGACAGTTGTTTTTTTTTTTTTTTTAACTTAACGTACTCCTACACGCTTCAAGAGCATTATCTCTTGAGTGCAGGGACTTTCAGCTGCAACAGTTTTTGTAGTAAAAGCTGATAGGTAATTTAACAACCCACACTTTTGGTCTGAAAAAGCTGAAAAGTAAATTAATTTTATTTGTGCTGAAAATGGATAGTTTATGATACACAGACAGCCTTCTCTCTGTTCACATCAGCCTGAGAAATATGATGACTTTTTTTTGTTAAACATTGTAGTTGCCAATGGATTTATGCCTGAAACATATTCACATCACCTCTGATAAGAGGTGATTAAAAAAAAAACAAAACACAACCCCCTTTTTACCAGAAATATTTCAATATGAATGATAGTTATTTTCACCATCTTTACATTCTTTCTGCATTTTCAGTTGGGGAAAAAAAAAAGTTTACACACAAATGTACACACTCTTCTAAGAGGCTTTAAATACAGGCTGTGTTTTAGTGTTGTAAAAAGTGATATCCTGTGTAACGTACCATAAAGGTAAGTTTTTAATCACTATATTATTAAATCTACTTAATGTTTGACATGGTGAAGTATCCTACATATGTATCTGCAATAAGTCAAAATTTCATCTACTATCCAAAGTATACATAAAGTAGCAATCAAATCAACGTTTTTCGTAAGTGTGTTTTCATATGCTCCAGGATAGAGAACACAATATTTAAATTTAACTCTTTTTAAAAGATAATAATTAATTTATTGTGTTCATTATACCCTACATTTATAAAAAGTTTCACTTTTAAAAACTAAAGTAAAAATAATAGCTAATAATTAATCACTCCAATGTTACAGAATACTACGGTCTCTGGTTTAAATGGCTTGATCCTTTAAAACACCTTTATCTAGACCTGATTATTAATCTATGATTTGATCACAGACATATCACCTTCATCAAACTAGTATGTATGCCATCAAACTAGTAGTTCTATAAATAGAGGGTTCACTTTAAATAAATCAAAGGATTTGAAAAGAAGTTATACAAATATGTGACAATATGAAATGTAAACGAGTAACAAAACAAGCGAGTGAGGAAAATAGTGAAAGTAAACCGGAAAGCTATTTGGAAAGCTTTATAAAAAGGAAAAAGAAGTGACATAGGGAAGTATATTCAAGATAAACTTTGGTTAAAGTGTCATTGGATCACATTTTTGTTCATTACTCAATCCTGTCTCCTACTTTTGTTTGATCACTTAATTAAGTACAGTGAGCTACAGTTCTCAGCTTGTTTTGGTCCATTTAACTATGGCAACATATACTAGACCAAGATTTAAAGGACTTGTTTCAGATGAATACAACTGAGGAATTTGTGCCTGCCAAGGGGGTCAGAATTCCAAAAAATGAGAGGTTCAGCATATACTGATTTCAAGTTAAAAGAACAGATTATTCATCTTCATTGAATTTCAGTTCTGTTGATTTCTTGACCTGAACATTTTTATAAACATACACTTTTTATAAAATCCATTAGTTAGGCATGGGCAGTATCGTTGTACAGAAGTCGTATGCATTTTTTAATCAAGCAACTACTTATATTCCTCATTTTTTTAGTCAGAAAGTGTTTCAAATTTTTATTTGGAAATGTGTTGCAAAATACAATGTTCATTGTTTTTCTTTCCTTTTCAACTAGAAAAAGATATACAGGGAGACAGACAAACAGACAAGAAAATGACAAGAGATTGCCTATTCCTATGACAGAGTAATGAAAGCAATTCTTTTTTGAAAGGTAGCACAAAGAGGAAATGTGTGTGCAATTTATGAGGATTTGAGCAGAACTTGTACATGGAGCTTAGCATGCCATTTGCCTCGCTTAATGGACAAAGCAATATAGATTACACTTAATAAGCCAGAGGTTTGACAGAAAACTTGACATGTAATAAAAATCAATGCAAGGGCTTAGGGTCCCTGAAAAGCAATGTTACTTAAAGTGAGATTTTGGAAGGCAGTAAGTACCTTTTTAGAGCAATGAACACTAACATGACATATAAACATGCACATTCACAAACACACAGGCACACATTCAGAGACTACTATATTCCTGTACTTGCTGCTGTTGAGCATTTTGCAGAGGCTGCTCAGTACCTTGCTGGAATGCAGCCCTGGTAGCAGTGCTGAAGCCATCAAACGCAAGAGAATTAGATGACTCCTGCTATTCTATGGCAAATGGCATCATATGCCATGAAATCATGTGCCAACATCTACAGTTGCAGACTCCTTTCATACAACTCTTGGAAAGAAAAAAAAAATACACAAGCAGAAGATGGACACAGTATTAATGAAGCAATAACAGCTTTCCACTTAAAATCACATTAGAACCAATTTGCCTTTCCCTTCCCTTAAAATATTTGACAAGCCAGGTATTCATTAAGTGCACAAATGAACTTTCAAGCACTAGAATTTGCTCTCAAAAACAAACACAAGAAGTACAAGCTACTTCATTGCCTTTTTCAATCCAACAGCATAATGCAAATGAAGCCTTGATAGATAGATGGAGTCTCAGCAAGAGAGTAAGCATGTGCAGTCCTCTCGCTTGTTTCATTTGATACTGTGCTGTTGAGCTATCATCAGTTAAGTGCACCAGCAGCAGGGATATGGGAGGACAAGAGATCAGCAAGGCAGCCATCTGAGAGAAGAATGAGAGACACCTGAAAAAGTGGTAACTTAGGGTAGAAAAATGGGTAACTCATGATCCCCAGTCGTGATGGGATCTGAGAGCTCATGACAATGTGCAAGCAAAAAAAAAAGTTAAGGGCATCTGAAAAATGAGGCCAGAAGAAGACTGAGAACACAGGTATCCTGACTATTTAGCAAAACAGGGATGAAACCACCAATGCAGATTCCTGGTGACTATTAAAAAATGTAGAAGGAGAATCAAGAGACATCAGACTTGCAAATATTCTTATAAAATCATGCATGTCTAGGAGAAGAAAACTTTCATTGCTGATAAAACAAATCGATAGAAAAGCTTCAGGTCATGACTAGAACATCTAGACAGAAATAAGTGTTAGAAGGTGTCATAAAAGCAGTTTCAGTTGAAGTGGATGGAGTGGAAACTGAAGTAGTATGATCTGCATATAGACTGAAAAAAATGAGAGCAATTTATTTAATCCATCCATTTAGAAATGGAAGGAGTGTGTATTGTTGTTTGTGGAAGGAAGTAAAGAGGGTCAACAGTCACATGGGAGACAGGAGAAACATCTTGAAATTACTGACTGAGGAAGCCTCTCTGTTTATAAAATTAGTTGCCTGTGCTTATATGCGCAATCATACAGTCTGAAGTTCTAACCAACTTCCTGCTTTGTGAACACATTATTATCAATATTACAGGTGGATGTAATGCAGTCATAATGCACTCCAGGCTTTTAAAATCAAGTAGTAATGGTCTTTCCCCTAAATATGCTATTGTAGTTTGTTTCCAGTCAATATCACATTGAGTATTCCTAGAGGCTTCTTTTAGACTGGAGTGACAATGTGGTATACAACTTCTTGATGACCCTAGCAAGGTGCTGCTTGCTTTAGTTTAATTAATCAGCTGAATATCTTTTCTCACCTCTGCCTCAAAAAAGCAAAAATTTCTCTGATCTACAGATGATTGACTTAGTGAGGTGATGAAAGCTTACTGGTGATTTACTATTACAGTAACTTTCAAGTATGGTTATTTAGCAAAGTTTTAAAGAGCATATTCAAAAAGTAGTCAATATTTTCAAGGCAAAAATTATAGAAATAACTACCAAATAGTTCCATAATAAATAACAAGCATTCTATGGGAACCTGTAGCACAGTTATTCCGTGGTAGGTTTATTCATCCCCTTATTCTATTTTTAGCACTTTTTTTTTTTTTTTTTTTTTTTTTTTTTTTTTTTTAGCCTTTTTTTTTTTTTTTTTTTTTTTATTTATTTTCTGTATTGACTTCAGGAGCATCTTCTTATAATTTGGCTTGCAAATTGATTTCTCAATAAAATCATCACCATCAAACCATTTAGTCTAGTTAGAACCTTAACTATAATCTGGGGTTTTTTTAATTATCAGTTTAAAAAATCTAGTAGTAAATATTCTAAAGAAACTGTACTTAATAGTGCTTTCGATTTCATATTATTTATCAGGCAAGCATGAACGAACACATAATGTGTCACTTTTTCTGTTCAATATTTCTATCCTTCCATCAAGGCATCCATCTTCTTGAAGTAAGTATTTCTCCCCACTGACGTAGCTTTTGCTATATACACAATGTTGTAAATTCCATAGCAGGAGAAATTAATGTTATTTTATTTATTAGGCAAACTCCAATGTACATTTCAATTGCCTTCATCCCCTGGCAGCTTTGTACCCAATAATGTAACAGAACAGAGTGGAAGCTAAGGGTCTGAATCTCAGCTGTTGCACTGACTGGTCATCATCACTCGAGTGACTTTATACACCTGCTACATAGCCAGGTTACAAGCTTGGTCCTGCACTTCATCATGTAACCATGTAGCCCGATAATGCAGTACTGACACTGCTAGCAGCAGGCCATAAACTTTGTATTGGGTTTGTAAGGCCTCAGTAGAGAAGCTTGTCAAATGCTCTTTGTGAACTTTCCTTGATCTGCCTGTGGCTTTGTTTTGTTTTAGCTGTGACAGCAATTTCTTTAATTCATCAAATGTCTCTGGCTAATTTGCTTTTATTTTCTTTATCTTTGTACAATACAATTGAGGTATTAGACTGCAGTAACAAGGTATTCTACCTAGAATGAGATATTTATGACTCTAACATAATGATGTAGTATAGAGAAATACAGTCTGGTATGCTAACAGAGGCCTTTAGAAATGGATGCATAGGATGGGGTGCAGAGGAGTCTCATGGGATGAGAAGAGAGAGGACACAGGTTTGGCACTGGAGATCCCACAACTGCCAACAGCTCTCCAGTGGTCAGTTAAAGAAATGCAGACCCAGGGATGGTCACACCTTGTTTTATGGATAACAAAGAGAACACAGAAATAGTATTTGACATGTAAAATCCACCATATACAGTAAATTAGGATGTAACATGGAACAGTAAACTGAAAGAGAGAGAAAGGTATAAAATTATGTTAGTAAACATTTGAAAATGATCCTAAGAAGAAGAAAGGAGAAAAAAAGAAGAAACCATCAACATGAACATCATAATCTTCCCAACAGACTCACAATTTTAATTGTATTATTGCTATTATTGCAACATTTTCTGTATTATTCTTTCTTTTTTCTATAATGATTGTATCTAGAATATTAAGATTATACTGACAGTAAATTCTTCACTTTAATCATATATTTATAAGCTGTGCCTTCTTTTTGCCTATAAACTGTATTTTGAATGCAAAAACAACACCTTTACACTGAAGTAAATTCCATATAGGAAAAAAAATACGTTATATTCTTTATGCTTACTGGAGGGTTATAAAATCCTATTCAAAATGGAATATCGCCAGTGATGGCATTGTTTGCATTAAAAGGTATAGGATTCAATGAAATGTGTAAAGCTCTAATTGATCCCATAGCATATGCGTAAGAGAGATTTGCAAGAGAATTTGAAATGTTGAGATGTGTATTTGTGGTCACTTATATTTTCCTTGTATGTTTTTTTCTTCACAACAAGCTGCAGTTCTGGATTATTCCCTGACAAAACTATCTACATGTCTATTCAAATGGAGTTCCTGGATATATTTTACCAGTTGGCTGCCAATTCAACCTCTGTAATACACTTCAAATACAAAGGCAAAAAAAGCAAAATTCTAACCTGACACATAGCTAGGGTTGATGAATATTTCCCTCTGCTGTAGTTTAGCCTAATTTTGAGGTTATTTATCAGATTCACATCCTCAATACATGTCCCTTATCATATATTTTCAGTGCTATGCCTTTGCTTATGGTCAAAAGCCTCTGTAATCAACTTCAAATATTTTTATAAAACACAGATATACTGTTATCATTTTTCAGTTTTTATCTTTAAGATTTTTAGGATGTTAGTCAATCTGTTTAACACCTTTGTGAACTATGTTCTAGTTTGGAAAACCAAATCAAACAACATAAATGAATTTTCCGAAGAAACAGAGAGAAATGATGTGAGAGAATATTTGCGTTCCAGAGTTTCTTGATCTTACCAGATGAATAGTATCCCACACAGAAAAAAGAAAATGAGCACAACAGTTTTACAATTTCCTATGGACATTATTTCTTCCTGTGCAAAACAAGGGCAAAAAAACCCCACAAACACCGAAAACAAATGCAGAATGCAGCATTATGTTAATATCAGTACATACAGATAAACACAAGAGGGAGGGAATAAATTAAGGTCAATCGCATTGTAAATATAGCATTTCTTAATGTATGAGCAGTTGGTTTCAGAAGAGGAATACTGGATGCTTTTCAAATTCACCAGAATTTAAAAACAGAAAAATGCAATAAGCAATCCATCTTTACCTTGTTTTTAATACATCAGTAAGATATGAGTTAGCATGAATCTTTAATAAGCAAGTTACCACAGTAAAAGTTAGAGCTGGTAGTACAGGGACTTGCTAGCCCAGGGAGCGAATGAGCAATGTGTTGTGTCTGGGAAACAGTATGGGATTAGTCTATAGTGGCACACTCTCATTTTTCTTCACCAGCTAGGAGCCAGAGTAGCACATCTTGCATCCTGAAACTGTAGGTAATGGAGTGCACTGCTGCATATGCGTAAGTCTGCATGTATATGGTTTATTCCAGGATGAAAGTTCCTCTTCCTCTAAGACTGCTCCAAGTGGAGTTTTCTGCCTGGGCCTGAATCTTCGTGGGTATTTAATACAGCAGGTTAACAGATCCCTCACAGTTGGACAAATGAAAGAAAAGAAACTCCACAGAACCACAAACAATATTCAACAGTACTTCATGAGGAAAATATGCATTCTCTGAAGGTCTTTTCCTGACTGCTAAATTTCAGCTATCTCTAGGAATTTATAAATATTATAAATCTTCATTAAAAAAAAGGTCATTTACAGTGATAAAACAAGTGCAATCGGCTTGCAGTTTTACATAACATATCCACACAGCTCTGTCTCACAAAGGCACCACAGCTGTTTTGTAGGTTAGTTAAGGCTGATTTAGATATGCAGTTAAGCAGCCATCTCTAATTCCTCTCAAATATTGGGATTTAATCCCTGCTTTGGATACTATTTTTTTTTAAAAAAAAATATATTTCTACAGTCTTCAACAGAGACCGTATTTTTGGTTTATTTTCTTTCACATTGAGATGATATGTTCAGGTGCCACATTTTCAGCTGCTAGAAACTACACAAATAAGCATCCATGTCTCTGCCACTTTCCTTTTTTTGCCTCTGCCTAATAGTTTGCTTGATATTAATTTATTTTTTTTTTTCTGCTATGTTACAAATTTCCTACTCGGGCTCAGACAGTTCATTAAGGAAATCCAAGTCAGAAGGAAGTATTCAGGGCTGCAGAGAAACATGAATGTCACCACAAACAAACAACAAGAGTGTTGGGTTGACATTCTTCAGGAAAAAGATAACAAAAGAAACCCCATTCTCATCTTGTCGCCATAAGCACATAGAAAATCACATAATTTACAGTTTTCATGTTTGCAGGTCATATAATGTACTCAGGCTGTGGTAGGAGCTATGACTTTGCATGTGAATGTTATTTTTCAGGTTTTGGATACATACAGCATTGCTTTTCGGTATTGTAAAGGAAGGTATCATGAAAATGGAAAAGATAGACTATTTCAGCACACGACATCTGAACACTAATTTTTTTTAGACTAATCGTTTGTTGATTTTTACATTTACATTCATAAAGCCTGAATTTTTTGAGTGCTTTTTATACAGTTATGTTCATGTTCTATATACGTGTCATATAAATGAATAACTATATCTCTTGATCTGTACTGTTACTATATTATTATCATAAAGACAGTAATTGTTAGATTTTGAAGTATAAATTACTAATTTGATTATTTAGTGAAACAGTAGCAATTTGAAGTATCAATATAGTCCTCTAACTAGAAAATATAAAGTAGTGATGTTGATCTGCTTTGGATATTGTGTTAAATATTCTTGACTAAATATTTATATTTGAGGAAGAAACAAGATAATATAAAGATAGCATTTTTTTTTAGTTGATTTTGTCATGCAGTCCTGACCCCTTAAGTTTGTATCATAAAACCCCCAGATTGGCTCCTATTACCTATGCATGCTGTGCAAGGGGAATAATGTTACTGTGAAATGTCTTGAGGATATTAGTAAGGTTAATTCCTTTCAGTACTGTCTGAACCTGGTAGCACGTGAAGAACAATTTGAATAGAATGAAAATGACAGTGCATGTAGCTGATGATACAGTACTACTCATGATGGAAAGAACATGAATTAGATAATATTTAAATGAACATTTAAAATTGCTTTTTTTAGTATCTAAAACAAAGTACTAATTTTCCTTTCTAGCCAGACTCTAATCCTGCTTTGCTATAAAGTCTAATCAATAACAAGATAGGTAAAGATGAATTTATTTAATGGATTTCTAGGTGAGTTGATACCGGTAAAGAATCATATAAATTTCTATGCACTTAATAATATTCTATATTTGATGCTATACTAACAATTTAAAATGTGAAATACTCTGACATACAATGGACTTTATTATTGTGGTTCAGGGAAAATGATATTATGTGATTGTGGAACTATCAATTTTTTCCTCACTTTTTTCTCCCTCTTTCCCACTTTGACATATAAAAGCTATATAGCTTCACATGGAATTTCATGGGAATGTCAGTGAAGACATGACAATTTAGTCATTTTGGACTCCTTCCTGAAATACCAAATACCTATTTAATTACACTGCAGTTGTCTACAGTGATTCCGTTTCCTCTGTTGTACCAAAACTTGTGACATACAGAAGTCCTGTACCTGAGTTTTCAATGGAAAAGAATCAGAAAAAAGACAAGGGAAAGGTAAAGTGCATGAGTGGATATTTGGTCTAGTTCTGGGCACTCCAGCGCAAGACAGATATGGACATACTGGAGTGAGTCCAGCAAAAGGCCATGAAGATCATTAAGAAATTGGAGCATTAGCCATCGAGGAGAGGTGAAGAGAGATGGGACTGTTTAGCCTAGAGAAGATAAGGCTCAGGGGGATCTTATCTGTGTATAAAGTACATCCTGGGATGGAGTAAGGAAGATGAAGCCAGGCACTTCTCAGTAACGTCCAGTGGCAGGACAAGAAGCAATGGTCACAAACTGAAACACCAGAATTTACATTTAAACATAAGAAAAAGTTTTTTACTGTGAGGGTTGAAATAGATGACGTCCACAGGTCTTTTCCAATATAAATAATTATGTGAATTTGTGGTTCTATTATGAAAACAAACCAAAATTCAGCAGCAATCATGGATAACTGTTGGAATATTCAGAATTTCATTCAGAACCAAATCATTTCATCTCCAAATAAAATCAGAACGCTTTATGTATCAGTTCCATGTATTAAAAGTCAATCCCAAGCTCATGTAGAATAAATATTTACTGTAAATCTTTGAGAGATTTTTCATAATTTGATGCAGTTATGTTAAGAAATGCATATGTGAAATTGGCCACTTAGTATATTGTAACAGAAATGTCATTCTTGGAGACAGTTTTGAGTCATATAATAAAAAAATATTTTGTGACTTTGTGTTATTGGTATGTCTAAGTATGTATAAGAGTTATAAAAGAATGAAACGGAGGAGAGAAACTGATATATCTGGAAAATGAATATAGCACATGCAGTTTTAAATTACTACACTTCAAGTAATATTGCAGTGCAAGGTGGACAGCTGAGAAAAATCAAATTGGCGAATATTCCATCCCACCAAAAAATATGTTCTCAATAAAATGCTTATATTTTGCAAAAATTGCTTTTCAACTCAGGTTTTATTTTTAGAACGCTTTAAATTATAGGTTCCATATTTTTTGTAATACTTATATACAAATTATAGATCTTATCCAAACTGTGTTCATTACAAAAGCATGTGAATTAGCAGCTTAGTGAACATAAAGATGTTTTTGTAACTGATTTTTTCATATTTTTTTTTTTAATTGGGCAAGGTGTATTGTTAGTTAAGAGTCATTTTGTTTCTAAGGTATGTTATTTTAATTATAGTAGGGTGAGCTAAATTGCAGTGTCTAGTGGGATTTCTTGACAGGGGAGATACACATAGATAAGAAAAGAGAAAAACAAATCCTTCAACACTCTTCTTGCAAGTGGAATAGACAAAGTTTCTCCAAAAGGTAGCCTCCAAATTATGTTGGGTTCTTGAATTCTGCAGTTTGGTAAGTCAATCTTTTTCAGTCTCATATATAGCAGAATTATAGAACTTCCACAATCACATGATCCATCATATCCTGCCAGAACAGCCAAGGCTCAATGAAACTAAAATAATCAGTCCTTTGAACATGGAAATATAATTAGTTCACCACAGTAATCTGAACTCCACCCTACGCTTCCTCCACAAATGACTTCTGCTGGTTACTGTTTGGAATTAACATTTCAGTTACAACCAGATTTTAAACAGATATTAGAAAGAACAGATCAAATACGTCACATGCTGTTCATTTCAATGCAAGAAGCAGGCAGAGACAAATAACTCTTTCCTCAAATTACCAACAGTATTCAGCAGCATTATGGAGAATTTCAAAACCTACCCATTTTAGTCATTACTTTTAGTCGTAAATAACTTTTAGTGTCCGAGATCTACCTCTGTAAGCTTTTTAGCTTAACTAGCTGATCAAAGTAGGAAATCATAGGCCAGATGAGATGAACTCATTGAAAAGTGATCATTGATTCTTTTATTTATAATACAACTGTTGCTTATATACCATCTTACTTCCAATTTTACTTACAAATTCAGTATCTCAGGAAAGGAACTTGCATTGTCAACAATTCAGTTTAGCTCTATTAAAATGATTAGTAAAACTACACCCTCCTGTAGTAATTATACCAAAGAATACTACGTTGTGGAAATCAGCATCTGCATGATTGAGGGCTGATTGTGTCAAAAATGCATGTCAGCACTCAAAAATAAATCAGTTTAATAGCTGGCTGATATATTTTTTAATATTAACAAAGCAAGTTCATGTCTGAGTAGGACATTGATCCCAGAAAAGAACATAATATATCAAACAAAAATGCTCAAAATTATGGTCAATACGGTGGATTAAAACAATACAATGACCATATAGGGACTTCTGTGACTCTAAGGTGATTGTATAGCTTTTCTTATGCTTTTATATATATATGCATGAAAGTGATAAGGCTCTATACATTGAGGTACAGCATGGATTTTAAAGGAGTTAAGAAACTTTATTTCCCAATGATTTCAGATTCCATTTTAGATTAGCCTGACATATACAAGAAAAATGCTTACTATTGTCCCTAGAGTGCCGTTTTATAGCAATATATGTAACAATTATCCTTAAATTTACTAACAGACTGTGGAAATGTAATGCACACACACAAAATATTTTTATACACAGCAGAATGTAGAAGGTGACAGATGAACAAACAAAGTCCTATACAGTGTATATCCTTCTAAAAAGCAAGAGCCTCAAGTGGGATTTTAAATCACAAATTGCTGAAAAACACAAAGAAAAGTAAAAATAAAACTAATCAGTCCAAATACATAGGTAATCTTGCTTTATATATACTTTAACATACTACATGTCAACTAAAATGCAAAGGAAAATACGAGATCTCTATAAAGTCCAAATGGTTGGGTAATAACCAATCAGCAATCAATCAATCCATCATTTAAGGCATGGTATGTAACTATTGAGAGAGGTCAGATATATAGGGTTGCTTTTACATGCTACCAAATACATTGATGCTTTGTGCAAAATCAGCCAACATGTATAAATCGTGACCTATTTAAGGTAATGCGACAATAGTATTTATTTCTTTTTGTTCCAGAGTGCATATAAATAAAACCACCTGTGTTTTACTTCAAACTTGTTGTAATTTTTTACATCATAAAAAGCCTCTAGTTGTTCCTCCCTAAAAACAGTTAGCTAGAAGGTTTATGTGAGCAAGGTATAGTTAATAGTATTTTTTTCCTATATGTGCATAGGAAATTTTTAGATCAAAATAATCCAATGGGAAAGCTCACCTTCTGGTTAAGGTTTATTTCTAATTCCTTATATGTTTAGAAAAGAATAAACAGCTTCTAATCTTTCCTACTGTGAGCAACATTAGTTGCCAGAGCTACAGCAAAATTAGAGTAAGATATGTGTGAAAAATACACCAGTTTCCTCAGTTGCTTCTGCTGACCTCAAAGAAGAGCTGCAGGTTTGTAATGGTAAGATGAATGTCAACAATAGCTGAAAGAAGCTGCAAAAGAAAGAGTCAAGGAGTAATTTATGGCCTAAATGGCTTGCAATTACTTCTGCTAGCCGACATGTGCAGAAAAGTTACTTGTCAGCTCCCTAGAAATTGCTTCCAAGCTATTAATTTAATTTTTCCACCTTGTATAAACCATTTTCCCTTCTTTTCTTCACCTGACACTGACGGGACATTAGAAGAACTAACAAACAACCCCCCAAATCTTCTTGTTTCTGTCCCTGGAGTAAAAAAACCAAAATGCCATCACTATTATTTTCTGTGTTAGAAAGCAAAGGGGAAAGTATTGAAAAGGAAGAATCAGATTTTTCATCTGTGGACTGTGGTGGATATAGGGGGTCAGTATAGTTTTAGAATATTCTAAAACGAAAGAAAGTCAAGAGTGAATGTGCAGAAGGACTATAAAATAGAGAGTGGTAGGTCCAACATGAACAGATGCTACAAGAGTACAAAACAAAGCACTGGAGACATTGGTGGTGGATAAAACTGAGAGAAGAAAAGAAAGAGTGGCTAATACAAACACAGCTTAAGTTAAGAGGACAGAAAAATGGAGGAAAAGAAATAATGGCAATGTGATGAAAGGCAACGAGGTAGAGAAAAGAAGCAAAGACAAAAAAGGGTAGCTGTGTGTCAGACAGCAGGTAGAGTCAATGCAGGCCAGTTTAACCCTATGACAATCCAGGCCTTTGCTCTAACTGGAAGTATGTTTGTTAGTTTTAACTTTATGCAAGACAAAGAACTGGAACAAACTACTTTATGTCCTGCAAGAAGGCTGAGCTCAAATTCTTGGGCAGCTTCCCTTACAGTACATATAAGTGGTAGAAAAGGATGAAAGTCAGTTTTAGGCTAAGGTTGAAAAGTTTCAATTTAAGACTAAATCTAATTCTCCCACAAATCAAAACAGGGGCTGATCAATTTTTTTTTGAGTATTCTTTTGGGCTCTTGTTTTAGTTCTACTGCAAGTAGCATTAATCTGCTATAGAGTTCAAAATGAAAAGTATTCAGTTGCCAGTCCCAGCTTTGGGTTTAATATTATCTGGGCTGAACATAGACATGTTGTTGCTAACAGAATGGTCCTAGAAGGCACTTTATGTAAAAATCATTTTACAGTAAGTTTAGACTTACTCTTCTGATCTGGTGCAGAACATTTTGACATCAAGTACAGTTGCCAGTGAGAAAGAAAAGCACAGAGAAAATGGAAACAGGGAAAACATTCATGCTTTCATACAGGGAAACTTCAAACAGCTATCAGATAGCACTGGGGCTGTATTAGCTCCAAACTCCAAGGTCTTGTGCTCTAACTAGTACTGAAGGTTGGTATCTTGTACCAAAGAAGGTGAAAAACAAAGTGACATGACTGGGCAAAGCTAGATAATTCCTGAAATTCAGCAGCTGGCAGCTGCTGTGGCAGTTGAGCTTCAAGAGCAGGGAAATGCAGTTAGCATAATCAGATTGAGCCATCACTAACAAGTAACCTCACTACAGGCTGCATGGCTAGCTAAAACCAGTCCCTGGACTAGCATTTCACTAGGCTGTATTTATCCTGCTAGCAGCAGCCACTGGTCTCAGATGAATTCTTTTCTTGTTACTATAATTTCTGTCTTTGCCATCCCATAACACAGTTCTTTGAGTGGTTGCCATACCCATTTTTTATTCACTTAAGCTTCTATTTTTGCTGAGAGGTAATATAGCACTGTCTGCCTATGCCTTGCCCTGCCACAGAGCACATTTCTGCCTCTGGTAGATGTCAGTTCCTAGTAAAAATGAAACCTCATGCTCAGCAGCATCTTTGCAGAACTCTCTATATGACGAGTCAGGCTGGAGACAGTGCTCGTTGAAAAGGCAGGCAAATGGAGTAGATACTTACAACCAACAGCAGTGTGTAATGCTATTTTTGCTAGTTAATTCAGACCCCTTCTTGCATGCCTATGGAAATCCACCACCGTGCCTTGCACGTACAGGCACTGATTTCCAAGGTGCCCTGAAATCACAGCAAAGGCTGGTGCAACGAGTTTAAGCACTCTGTACTACTACAGTGCTACTGCTGCAACGCAATACAGACAACAGAGCATCATACTGCAAGACTTCACTGTTTTTGATGATAAAGAACACAGATTCAATTCCCAGGAACAATTTCTATAAAATTACTGTGGCATCTTTATGGTAGATATTACTTCCAAATAGTGACCACTAGGTATAATCTCTATTTCTCACTGTGAATTGGTTTTATTAAAGAATTCATTCTAAACAAGGAGAAATCTTCCATAGGTAGACTACATAAACAAAGATCAAGTCACTGTCTGGTAGGTAAGACTTGGATTAAAGTCTTAGGGAACTTATCTTTGCAAATGGTAGTTATTAGAAACAAGCACATAGAAATGAGCTAGAATTAACTAGAAGAAGATATGGTAGCATATAACAACAGGTCGTTGCCAACAACATAATTACTTAAAAATTAGCCTTTTCTGCAGGTCAAAGCCTATTTCTTAAAAGAATAATAACAATAAGCAATGGAAACATGGTATGCACATAAAAATATTCACAAAATAAGTGAAACTCATGTGTACTTTCTTGCACAAAAGTTTAATGGGAATGTCTGAAGTACTGACAGCCATTTTGAAAGTTGATGTGAACCACCTGAAAAGAAAGTCAACCACAAGCGTGTAATGAAATAGGTGTGAGCTGCCTTAAATATCTTCATGGTTATAGCTGTAAAGCTTATGTACTACTTCTAGACAGCTAGTTGCATTTGTTAATACAGGAAAGACAAATTACTAGATGTTTTGGAATTTGTGAAATCTACTCGAGTGAATTGTTCCAGAGACTTACGTGTTCACACGATAACTAATTAGCAATTATGTTTGGCTTTAGTGTCATTTAGCAATCCCAGCAATCTTTATTATTTTTACAAGTACCATGATTGACTATTTTCTCCATAAACATGATGATATTATGGGAAATGACACCGTAAAAATAGTTACTTTAGGGAGAGAGATTTATTTTTCTTAGTGGCAGAGATTAAACACTTCTTTCAGGACCCTACTCTTCCTTTTGGGCAATCTCTAACGTAGTCACCAGCCTCTCTCCTTCCTCTCCCTAAGCTGAAGTGATACACACGTACAACTGGAGGCATATTTCTAACCACAAATTATTACAGTATTAGAGACTCCCCTGGGACAGAAGTGGTGAGTGTGAACTGTGCTGTCTGATGCAGAGAGGTTGAGATCACCAGTTAGGACGCTTCAGTAAATTCTGGATTCCCTTGTAAATTTAAGTCAAATGGCAAAACTCTGATTATTTTCAAGACGAGGTCCTCAAAATTTTTTTTGAGAATAGTAAAATCCTTATGCCAGTTAAAGTCTAACCCCAAAGGTTGCTCAGTATTTGGCTTCTCATTTTATTAACATTCCGTAATAAATGTCCAAGGAAGTATTTATATTTGCCTAAGGTTCACTTTATTTGGAATCCTCTCTCATGCCGGATTTGACCTTCACAAATTCTTTTCCATAAGAGGTGACCTTTAGATTAGCCTCCCGTGTAAAGAGCTATGTTATCCGATGCTTTTCATTCTTCAAGTTACTAAATGAAAAATATATGAATAATTTTAAATATCTGTTATAAATATCCCATTTTGTTAATGTGCTCCAAACAAAATAACATCTTTTCTAATATGTTCAAGGTCCCAAGAGTATTTTTGGTTGTTTATTTCTTAATAACCTCAAAGAATTTAAAATTTTTTGTTATACACAGACTTTTTTCCTGTGTTTACCAGAAATATGAGCGCATTTGGAGTGAAAAGTAGAGTTTCATGAACTTAAGTATTTTTCTGTTCCATTAAAATGTTAATCATTTAATAGCATTTCATCATAAACATTCAGATGTCAAAGAAACTGGAAAAAAAAGATCATTCTGAGAAATGTGCACATGTTGCTGTTGAGTCAAACACTGGCAATAATAACACAACAACATATTTAGAGTGTGTTCTTTAAAAAATATCACTTTAGAAATGTCACAGTTCTGAATGAAGAAAAATTAACAGATATAAGTTGAACAAAAGTGGTTCTGAAGGAAAAAAAATATTCTACCCTGTGGACAATGATGCATTGGAGGTGGTTGCCCACACAGACCATACAGTCTTCATCCTTTTCAAGACCCAGATGGACAAAGCTCCAAGCAACCCTGTCTGACCCCATAGCTGACCCTGCTTTGAGCAGAAGGCTGGACGAGAGACCTTCTGAGGTCCCTTCCAGGGTGAGTTACCCTTTGGTCCTAAGAAAATTGTTCCTACTAGCCAGTGTTGTCTACTGGTGAGAAATCATTATCAAGTGTAAAGATTTGGTTAATATCTTTACTCAGATGAGCTCTACTCAATGATTCAATACCATTGGTTTAGGAAAATGGATGGAAACTGCATTGTGTGAGTATCTCTGTATGTAAGGTTTTCAGAATGTATATGTTTGAGACTGAAATACCATGAACTAACAGTTTCTCCACAATACTCTGAAGCTGGCGTTAAAGTACTGTAACCAAAGACCAGAGAACTAGAAACACAAGGAAAAAGATTATATTGGGTGAACCATAAAGGTTAATATTCTGTAGTTGTAGTCAGACAGTAAACAGCAGTTCACTCTGGTCTTAATTTTACAAACATTTTGTTAATGTATGTTACAGTCATGGACCATGGCCACTATATAAACAAAAAATAAGTATTATTGTTTAATTCTTAAGTATATATAGATACTATGTAGCATCCTTGTTTTGTACATATGCCTAAAGCATAGATGAATGTATCACAATGAATCTCAGAAATTATTTTTATATGTAACACAATTTCAGTCTTACCACTGCAATACCAACATTAACTTCCCTAACCTATTTTCACATCTATAGTAAGTGTGAAATATCTTACTTTTTCTGTTCAAGAATCTTAAGATAATAACCACAAGTTTACCACTGTAAGTGCTTATTCTTCCTACAATGTCTTTATACCTCAGCCTCCCGAGATCATCAGTTCTAGGACAGTGTAACTCTCAGACTGTAACCTTCTGAGGGGTTAAAGTAACAGGAAGCAATCTCATTCCTTTTATCAGATACATCCAAAATAATTTCTATGTGATACAGTGTTAAGCCCTGTCTCTTTCATACTGTACTTTGGGTTTGATTTTTTTTCCTCTTTTTTCTTTGTTTTCTTTTTCTTTCTTGCTTTCTCTCCTTTTGTTTCATTTCTAGTATCTTCTTTGTCTCATTACAAGCTAAACATAATATCCAAGACATTTCACTCAAAGGACAAAAATATTCATGTGTCAATCCCTTGAAAACATCTCGCTCACAGAGAACAAGATGACATAGTTTGTGTCTACAAGAACCAGATCTTTCGTGTGTAGAAAGATTTTACCTCTTAACATCATCTTAAAGTTGCTGAGAATACCTGATACCAATGACATACCATATGCAAAACACTACAGTAAATGTAGTCCTTCCCTATGAGGCTTGACAGATACAAACATCTTTACTGTTTGCCTTTTTGACACATACTTTAATGTCTCTCTGAATTTTTTCCATCTTTTGGCTCCGCAGAATTTTGTTCATTCTATTGAAGAGACTAATGGTCACTGGCAAACAACAGCTTTTTGGTTCCAATAAGTCATCACTGTAATTTTGCTGCCACAGTTCTATAAATCAGCTTCAAAGACTACATGTGAAGACACTGATGATTCAGTGTACATTACAGTAATACATATACTGTATTTGTATTTCTTTACTATAAATAATAATTCAGGTACATTAGAATTAATAAATAGAAAAGTACATCACTATTGATACATTGTGTTATTTGATAATGCTACTAATATTTAATTTCATAAGCTTCTAGCAATCTCTAAAATATACTAACCTGCCCCAAAAATATTACAGAAAGTGATTGCCTTAAATATTGTTTGAAAACTTGTTTTAAGCAGCAGTCCTACTAATAACTACATATACTGAGAATCATTAGAGCCTCAATCTTCACAGTTTTTTTACTAATAAGTATCAAAAATTTAGTTCTGTTTAAAGAGGAAAAATTATGAACTTATATCATTCTTTTTCTTCACCACCTACCCCCTGCCCTTTCATAGACTTAGTAATTCAATCACTGTCGATATTTTTGTTTTTGAGGATAACCAGTTGCAACTAAATTCATCTTCCTATTCAGCTGCTGCTATCTGATCTCCCATCACACCTTTAATTAAAAATTCCAGAAAGAATGTTAAGTGTCATTAATATGCTGTGCAGAATATTAATCCATAAAGCAATTTTAAAAAAAATTTTTTTTTTTGTTTAACACAAATCATAGAATCATAGAATCA
>NW_009624158.1:1909-2132 GCF_000690535.1 Cariama cristata | reverse complement strand
GCCAGGCTGATACATCGCAGGAGCCCCTTTCTCTTCTCTGAGATCCTTTACCCCAGGAATCAGATGCTTGAGATGGGAAAAGCCTTACTGGCACCTTGCTCCCCTCCTACACCACCCCATTGCAACCGTGGGGCGTTTCAGGCCCTTCTCTTCCATGGCCTGGCTGGAGGCCGGCTTTCGTTGCGCAGGTAGAGGCGTGCTTGTAGGGCACGAACGGTGCACA
>NW_009624158.1:1184-1477 GCF_000690535.1 Cariama cristata | reverse complement strand
CTTTGCTAGGATGTTCCGCAGCCACGTGGAATTCAGCTGTAAGGATGTGGGAGCTGGGAGAGCTCCCTTTTTGCCTGTAGTGGGATGTTTTTTCCCTTCTTCAAATGTTTAAACAATAGCGTGAGTCCTCATCCTGATTTGTTGCCATGACTCATTTTCCTTAGCGTGGTGTATCTGTTGCCTGCTTTCCCCGAATAGCTCTGGCTCAGCTTTGACGTACGCACGCTGTACGTGGCGCGGGAAGGCATCTGTGATGGGTTTGCCTTGCCGTCGAAGGGCAGCGAAGCCCACCC
>NW_009624158.1:0-1079 GCF_000690535.1 Cariama cristata | reverse complement strand
GCCGCGCCGGGGGCAGCCGGCGAGAGCCTCTGGTTGCCTCCTCGGTGCGCGGATGGCACCGTCCCCTCGCCGGCGGGTTGCAAACGTTAACCTACATCTCTCACGTGCTCATAGTACTTATCCTGAGCACCGGTGCCTCCCGTCCCTGGGACGGCTTCTGCCATTGCACCCCGGTGTTGCCGGGCGTTGGGGGGCAGAGGGCTGCCCCGGTCCTTCGCTGGTGCCGGAGTGGGGTGGCTCGCCCGCCCTGCCTTCGACCCTGCCCTTGCACCCCACTCCTTGGGTTGCCTTCGGAGCGCATGCTGCTGGCAGAGTGCTGATGTGGTCGGAAAGCGAGCAAGTAAACCTTTTCATTCTTCATCTGGTTTTGTTTGCAGCAGCCCGCCCGCAGCCCAGCCTGCCTTTACTGTGCCCTCTTCCCGAGCAAGTGCTCCCAGCACCGCTCCGGGTTTGTTCCTGTACGGAGACGGGCTTGGCGTGGGCTCCTGGATAGAGATGCTACTGCCCAGCGCTGTTTGACAGCGTAGGGGTTGGGCACAGTAGGTGCAGGGCTGAGTCTTAAAATTATCTCTGTCAGAATGGTTTCTAGAGCAACGATTCTGGCTCTCGGCTTTCTCAGAGTTAACTAAATTGTCTTTAGGAAAAAAAAAATTGCATAAAGCTGTGAGCCTCCAGACTGTGCATGTTACAGATCCAGCACTGTGGGAGCAGCATCTCTCTGCCTGAGACTTCTCCTTCCTTCTCCTCTCACTCGTGCGGCATCTCCCCGCATCCACAGACATTGCCGAGAGCCTACGTGCTGCCTGGCAGCTGCCGAACGAGTAAAGCCAGCTTTTTTCCCAGCAATTTCAGCAGCTTGTGAAGCTTCGTGCAGCTCCTGCGTTTTGTGCTGCGCTGAAAGGAGGTTAGGCGTTTTAAAAAAAAAAAAAGAAATATTAGGAAATTGTATTATTAAGAAGCAGGCAGAGGAGTGTCCTGCAGAGACGGCAGGGAGAAGGGGACAGTCCTGCTGGGAAGCCACCTGCGGGGAGGTGACGGGAGAAGTGGGCACGGGCGGCTGGCGCAGCGGCACTCCTCCC
>NW_009624157.1:54985-56073 GCF_000690535.1 Cariama cristata | reverse complement strand
GCAACCTGATGTAGTTGAAGACGTCCCTGGTCATTGCAGGGGAGTGGGACTACATGAGCTTTAAAGGCCCCTTCCAACACAAACCATTCTATGATTCTGATTTCTCAATAGCTTCTTTTAAATTGAACCCAGCTCATAGAAATGCTTGTTGATTTTTCCTAAAGAAGTTATGAATTTAAAAATATCAGCATCTTCAGTTAAAAACCCTATGGCTGTTTCTGTTTTTCCTGATAGAGGTCTGGAGAGCTTGGGTTATGAAGGGCTCCATCCCAATAACATTCTTATTGACTGACCTGCAACCCTTCTGCAGAATGTGGGACCGTATACTTCAGGAAAGCTGCAATACTGAGGGTGAAGCACCTGAGGACTGCTGAGACAGTATACCATTTAAAAGGAGTGGAAATCAAGCCAGACTAATGATCTTGTCTCAGTTCAGACTGGGAGGAACTATGCAAGGAAACGAAAGAGTGACACAAGAAACTTGTTTCCAAACAGGCTGTAACCCTGTATCACATAAGACTATTACCTAAGCAGGGTCAGAAAGAGACAGCATAAAACACTGCAGAAATACACTTCTGTTTCTAGGAAACTAAAATCAACAGTGATGACCTGGCAGGGTGTCAACGTGAAGACTCTGTCTTCCAAAATCCACCTATTTAGGATGCTCAGACAGAGAAAAAAAAGCAGGTGATCACAATGCTTTGTAGGTATCAGGAATTCAGAGAGCTGACTAGATACGCTTACCAAGAAACTGTGACCAAAAACATTCTGTGCCGTCTCCAACTTGTGAAAGATCCCCAAACAACAGCTGTCATGCCTGACCAAGCCGGGCAACATGTCCGAAGAAAGATCTTCCCTTCCTGCTTCACCAACATAGACTGAGCAATACTGAAGACGTTCATACTGGCTAACTACTGCTTAGTGTCATGCACTATGTTTCTAAGCAAGCTCCAAGCATTTCTAAGCCAGAGAGGCTATATAAAGGCAAATGACCACCTCAACTGAGTCCAAAATCTTAGGCAGAGAATGAGCTGAAGCCAGGCCAGCCTGTGGCTCCAGAACTGCACTGATGAATTGCCTCTCCCTGT
>NW_009624157.1:0-54954 GCF_000690535.1 Cariama cristata | reverse complement strand
GAATGAGGCAGCTACCCATTTTTATTCTTCACAAAAAAACCTTAAAATATAAAATGACTTTGATCAATCAGAACAGCAACCAAAAAAAAAAATCAATCCAATAAATGTTCCAGTGTAGTGTTCTCCAAATGGAGAAATCAAATGCACAAGTAACAAGTAAAGAATAACCCTTATGGCACTACTGCAGAAAAGGATCTGGGGATTTTCATGGATCGCATACCTTTGTGTTACAGACTCCTGCCTGCTATTTTTAAAAGGTTAAACTCCATTTGCCAAGTGCAAATTGCAAAAAACCCAATTATTCTGGCTTACTTGCCACTGATGAGAACAGTGAAAACCAGTATCTAGTTCATAGCACCATATTTTTCACAGAACTCTGTCAACTTTTAGGTATCTGCTCTTCTCTGAACCAGAATAACAGAAAGTTTGAAAGTTAGGAGGAAAGAATGAACATAGGACACACTGATGAATCTCAAATATGGAAAAATGCTATAAATAAGTTTTCCATAGTAATAATACAAATAACGGGTTTAATTTGTAGCCAAAAGGATTTAGGTTGGGGTGGAGCTTAGAGTTAAAAAGGTGGAGAAGTACTGTAATGATCTAATAGAGTGAAATTGCCTTAACTGTAGATTTTGCTTGAGAATGGCTCTAGACAGACTGGATGATACTTCACTGTATGTGTGTATTTATGGGGGTGAGGCAGATATAACCCTTCCAGGATAACATTTCCTCTAGACTGCTCCTGGGTTCTGCTATGATTGCTCTCTCTCAGAAAGTGTGACACGCTAAAATAGTTTCAGCATTTCTTAGGATGATGTCCTTGCTGAGTAATGATTACAGGCACATGTCTTAAGAAGTCAAAATTCTCTCATTTAATAAATAAATTATCTTTTTTCATGAAGGCACTGAAAGACAGACAAACATTAATTCAAATGCCAGCAATATACAAGAGAACAACATGGCTGAGCTGTTTGCACTCTCGCTGTGCCATTATCACCAAGCACAGTGACGGAATACTATCAGTTCAGAGATAAAGAACAGCAAAACAAAAATTAAGCCAAATAACACAAATGAAACAGGAGCAGACAGATAAACACATTCTGAAGAGTTAGCAACCTCTTTAGGTTGAAGGACTGTATCTACATCTGGTGTAGTCATGTAGTTCAGGCATACTTTTACATTCTTCATGAAAGCTAAACTCTCACATTGCAAAATCCACAGATATGTATTTCTAAAATAAGTCTATCAAATCCTTGGTACCTTGCAGACAATAAAGTGTCCGCAGTTATTGCCTTATTGAAATTTTTTCTTACACAGCCTACAGAACTATGATATACTTGAGAATCAAGCCTTCAGAAGACTCAGTTTCTGTTCTTTCACATCTAGAAAATGGCACAGCAAGGCTACCAGCAATACCTTACTGAAAACACAAGTGAACAATCCTTTGACCTCTTAATGTGTTCCTTATGGATCTCTAAACCTCACCTTGGTCCTTATCTTCAATGTAACCCTATCTTGTGGAAATCTAAAAGACTGCCTAACATTCCCTGATGCTGACCAGAGCTAGTAGTTAAGATCATTAATGAAAAACTAAAAGGTATTAAATAATACCGTGATAAGTGGAAAAAACAATCTATATAGTATAGCACAGAACACAAATTTTCACCCAAGAGACTTGTTTGGGTAACAAAAACATAGACACAACTTCATCCTTTCGCATGATAGATGTTAGCCAGCACAAGAAGAAAAAGTACTAGATTTTGGTTAACTCCTGCTTGCTACCGTTTATACCAGACTAACCGCAATCTAACATTTAGCTTTGTTACTCAATCATAAATGTCCCAACAAACGTACTCAGGCTTACAATGCTGACGCTGGCTTTGCAAACTTTGCTGTGTATGCTATCCTGCCATGGCTCATCCTGCCATCACCATATCACTTTTTTCTTCAAACCTTTCAATGAGTAAAACTAAACAAAATCAACATCCAAAACGCCACTCTTTTTGGTAACTATTTGATCATATATTCCCAGACTTAACTTGAAAGAAAAAGTCTTAACTCAAGATTAAAGTTTTATTCATAAAAATAAGAAAAATACTACAACCGAAAGCATGAGCTATCTGAAAGCAGAGTTTCAGTCTCCTAGACAGTATGTATTCTTAACATCCACTCTCTTCAGAAAATGTATAATCAGGTAAAATGCGCTTATAAGGAGAAGTCACTAAGCTTTTTCATGGCTATCTTCATTTGCAAATGCTACTTGCTATTTAGATACAGAGGCTTTAGTGAATGTAAATAGCTTTCTAAAATAACTCAAAGCTTCCCAAAAGAATCAATGTTTATTTCAAGAATTTGCATCTACAGAAAGAAATCATAGAATATATTTTAAAGACTCCAAAAAACCCATCATGAATAGTAATGAATATTGTATTCTTTACTGATTCCATCTGGCTGAGTTTCACAATACGTTTTATATATGGAATATCACTTCAGTTTAAAAATTGGTGTATTGCACATCATTTATTGTGCTATAACCTTTACTCATAATCCAAAAGCAACAGGCTTTCCAAACTATAAAGACGCATGAATTCAATCATACCACTCATACATGCAACTTTCTATGAAGAGGCTATACAGGGTACATTCATGGTCCAGTTTTCCTCTCCTTCTACAGTGTCTCTGGCTAATCTCATCTGTGAATACAAAATCACCAATCATTTCTATGAGTCGTCATTTGCAGTTCTACTCCAGACTTGCCTCCTGTCCAAGCAAACTTAACTTTCCAGTACCTTCTTGTTGACATCTAACCATTTGAATTAGTTTTAAATGTGTCTTTCAACATTTTTTCCTTGAGAAAGCTTCCTCTCTTGTCACTGAAAAAACACTGATTTTATTGGACACTAAGACCTAGAACAATCTTGAAGCGAGTCTTTCAGATACAAACCACATCCAGACCACAGACAACCTTTTTCAGCTATCTACAGAGCTACCGCTTTCATCCAGACTTGATCAAGCTATTTTCACAAACGCTCCCTCATCCTGCTCTCACCCACCCCTTAGGAATCTCATCGCTAAAACTCTCTTCATCAATTATCTCTCCTTTGCTGGTTCTCATTTTTAATTAACCAACCAAGTCTGGTTGTTCTGCAGGTATATATCTTCTATCTTAAATCTTATATTTTAATCATAGTATCTTTGGGTCAAGATAAATGGTCTGCTTTGTCTTTGTACTGTGTCTAACACAAGGGAATCATAATATGTGTTTTGACTTGCACAAATATTTGAGCTTTTACAGAATTTTGCTCTTACATCACTCACAAACAAAACTAACAGTTGAATTTGGCTCTAAGTTTCCAGTGCCAAACTCCAAAATTATTTTGAATTTAAGTATCTTGTGTATCTATCAATAAATTAAAACCTAAAAAGAAAACAGTGGTCTCATTAAATGAGCACATTATTTTTCCTTTTCTTAAGTAAATACTACAAATGGATTTGACTTTCAGCTACAATTGTTTAAAATACTATCTGTCTTTTAGTGGGGAGGTTTCTGTTTATACTGGCTTAGTGCTAGTGTTGAATGAAGTTTTTTCCGTAGGAGGGATAAACTAATTTTCAAGGCTGGTCTCCTAAGGCAACCTCAAGTCAATCTGTTCTTGTCAGCAGTTGACAAATAGTATTGCTTTCACAGAACATAGTATTTTTTAGACACCCGTGCTTTCATGGTTTTGGCAGGCTATTGCTATTGTTATTTAGACTCTAAAAGATGTTCTGCAGGTGGTTAAAGCAACGTCAAGTTTTTGTGCAAGCTGAGGGACTGCTATGTCTTTTCTGCAAAGTCTGCACCTCTAGCTTTATTTCTGTTACATGACAAATGAAATAATGGCATTTTCTGTAGCTGTGACTATTAACCATGTTCATCAGGCCCAGACAGACAGTAGTATCAGTTACCTCTATTTTCTTAGACTACAGTAAGTAGTTTATTAAGGTCATAGAAATGCATACTTTAGACCAGGAAATCGGGGTTTCAATAAAGCTCTCAATGGACCCTGGTACAGTTTAAAGGTGTGACATGTTCAGTCTTCAGATGGATATTTATCTGAGGAGGAGGTTTGATCTGTGCTCAAAAGCAGCACACCTTGCTCAGTCAGACTTCACTAAGGCCAGTTCAAAACACAGCTAGAGAAGTAGGAAATGGCTGCCTTTTATGTAAAACTTAGTAATTATAGATTTAATGTGGGAAGTTTTCCATCTTTTTGAGAGGATCAAAATCCACAGCTCCCACTTCCCTGGCAACTGTCCATACAACCAGCCCATAGGGTACCGTGCATGAAAACAATTGTCGTATTTCTGTTCTAGCTAAACCACTGTGCAGAAAGGGCATCCTGGGAACTTTGAGCCGTATCTACTGGCTGGCTATTGACAACAGAAGCAAGTTTAACACTGGCCTTCAATAAGCATGTAAAACTCATAAAAGGGTACAGGGCAAAGCTTCTTTCTTTATCTGCGCACAATATATGTTGGCCTTACCATATGAGATCAGCGATATGCTCCCTGTAGATATCTAAGACAACTCAGTCTCCACTTACCGTCACAGAAACTCTAAATTTCTGTTGCAAATTAGCTGTTCTTCTAAGCTAGCTTCTTTGGTTTCTTAAACTAAAATTTAAGAATACACAAAGATGGCCAATAAGTGTACTGTACAAAGCATCAGCATAAAGCTGCTGATTGGGTTAGCTACATTAGACACATACTTCCGTACGAGTTACTATTTAAGTTTTTGCAGATCTTTGATAACAGCCTCAATACCCTTGACTTGTGTGCCTGCTATGTCGTGTCTTCTTCAAAGTAAGTCTCCATTAGCAAACAGTGTGGCACAACAGAGGATGATCTATGGAGCGAATGATGCAAAGTACTAGATGTCCACACTCTAGGTATTGTGTTGGAGCTAGTCCAAACCTATGTTGGAGTAGCTTTAGTCTGTTTTCATGAACTCAAGAGCCACGAGCAATTGCAGCACCTTAGGCTTGCTCCTGGAGTACATCTTCCAGTTCAGCTTCATCTAAAAGGAATCATATTGTTCTTCTCCAGCCCAAAAAGTTACCTATATAGGACTGCAGCACCTTCTGGTCATGAAAATACGCCTATTCTTTAGCAACCAAGGTATTCCAGAAGAAAAGCCAGACAGCAGTCTGGAGAAACAGAATTTGCTGGGATATAACCCAGTAAATAGAGGTTTTGGGGGGTTTTTTTGTTGTTTTTTTGGTGGGGTTTTTTTTTTTTTTTTTGGTCAAAACAGTTCATTGATTTATTTACTTTAGTAGGCATCACACCAACAGTTGCAACAGCAGTGCACAGGGACACTGGATATAGGAAGAGGCAGCTGGAAAGGAGGAGATGGGAGAGGAAGACTGTTTTTATCATTGACAGTATTACCTTAACAAACATCAACTACTGCTAAGAGGAGAAAAAAAAAGTGCTTTAAATACACTTAAATATGTATGTTGCTGACTTTTCAGTAGTAACTTCCACATCTGTCTTTGCAGATTGTGGAAAGCTTCCCCTGCTCACACTGAGTTTTATTTTTGCTACATTAATGAACAATGGTTCTGTCATCTCCTGTTCTGCAGTGACCAATGTGATTAGCTGTTTTGTTGTTTCTTCTTCAATCACACTCTGTTCATGAATTTCGATCCTTTTCCTAACTGCAAAGAACTCTCACTCAAAATTGCAAGAGGCCATTTAGAGAGCCCCTTGACTTAAACACACGTTTGAAAAAAAGAGGGTAGATTTAGATGAGATATAAGGAAGAAATTCTTCCCAGTGAGGGTGGTGAGGCAGTGGCAGAGGTTGCCCAGAGAAGCTGTGGCTGCCCCATCCCTGGAAGTGTTCAAGGCCAGGTTGGATGGGGCTGTGAGCAACCTGGTCTGGTGGGAGGTGTCCCTGCCCATGGTAGGGAGTTGGAACTGGATGCTCTTTAAGGGCCCTTCCAACCCAAACCATTCTACGATTTTATGATTTTATGATTTCATCTGCAAATTTACTTTTTTGCATTGATGTCTATTTTAGAAATATCACATAAAAAATTTTTAAAAAATTCTCACAACATCAGGCTAAACTATAAAATCTACAAGGCTGCATAAGCATAGATGCAATTTAAATGATGTTTTCTAATACTGCAGCACCGCTACTGTTTTATTAGATTATCCTATTGCCTCTTCTCATTAGATACCATCTCTTTTTCATAAAGAATAATCCTCTGCAACAGTGCATACAACAATCTCACTGGTAGTAGCAGCTGCAGCGTACTGATGGCCTCCTTGCTGTGGAGCCCCACCAGCTCTGTCTTACAGCCTATCTTTGCTCAGCAACTCCCCAAAACTGCCTTCCATTTGAAAGAAAGGAGACTCACATGTCAGGAGCTCTATTCAGTCTGCTATGGTAAAGTAATACACTGCACCTGCCAGCAAGGATTCAGTTGTGTTTACTTCTCTGTTGCTGTAAAGCCTTCTTCCTCCAGAGCCTCCTTCAAGTTCTTGGCAAAGAAAGCTTTCCTTTAATAACTGCACTGCAGTAAATCAAAAGAATTAACTCAGAAGTGATTTAATTTAGAAATTTATTCCACTTAGACTACACTGTCAGAAAATACTGAGAATTACAGTCATATGAAACTACTTTAATTTTTAGTCCTGGTTAACTGTAAGACCAGATCAATGATACTACCTGAAGTTATCCAGAACCTATGAGATCTGTAAGGAGCTGAAGTATTCATGTTATGGTACACTATATCTACAATGCTTCTCACAGCACTTCCAGATAAAGATAACTCTTCCCCAAAGATGCTATGCAAAAGTATTAGTGAAATGTAAACAACTTTTGGAACAGTAAAACAGAGAAAGAGAATGGGCAAATATGTGTATAGGTGGGTGTCTGCACAACAGGAAAGGTAAGTTAAGAGCCAGAAAAAAGGGGAGAAGGCCGAGATAATCAAGAACAAGTAATAAAAATAGCAAACAGACCAAAAAAATAAATCCAGAAGCAGTGATAAGAAAATAAGTTTGAACAAAAACGACTGGATGTTGAACTTTAGTCAGACCTATTTCTCTGAGACTATCTTGTGGGAAAGCTCATACGATAGACTATTTCTAGGCCTCTCTCTAATCCAATTGAGGTCACATTTAGTTTACAAATTAATTCTACTCTGGCATTTCTTATCTTTTGACTCAGCAATCATCTTTTTTTAAATTCAGTCTGATCAGATTAGTAAGTGATAAACAACAAAAATCATCTGTCGTAATCAATTATAAGGCCTTTCACCAAAGATCATCTGTGGAGTCAGAGGAGAGAACATTTTAATTCACACCAATAAGCTTTATCACTTGAGCTAAGGGACTAGGTGGCTGCAGCAGAGGAGGACCACTCTCTTCTGGTGAGCCAAAAGCACAGTCTGAGCATGGGACACCTTCCAGTCATCACAGAATATAATTCACTGGCCAAGCTGGCAAATAGCAAGGAAACCAGAAACTCTGTGTTCTACTTTTGACTCTGAAAAGGAAGTAGATTTACTACTTGGATGACATCCAGACCACGTACCTTCTCGAAGGCAGTGCAGTCAAATGGAAGAGCTAGGACACACAAGACATCTTGGCTTTATTCCCACATTAGTACTGAGGTATCCCATTCTGGCTTCTGAATTACTCTCAGTATCTTCCATCTCTCTCAGAAATACTCATACGTATGCCACCTATTCTTCTTGTTTTCCCCAAGTAGCCCACTCGAGGTCCATGCCCATCTCCACCCTCTCTCCTGTACACAGGTGCCCTGACCCAAGGCCCAGCATTCACCCACTGGTGCCATACAACCCTCAGAGCTGTAAAGTGTAAACTGGGACCTCAACATCTCCACGTAGAGAGAGGATGATGCTGTGCTCTCTACCACTGCGTATTTCTTTCCTCCTCCAGAATATTTTCTCAGATGCTAAATGTGCAGCGCTTCTTATAGATAAAAATTGTTACATTAATTTTAAATTAATTACCATTTATCATAATTACCATTCAAAAGGTTTACAGCCTTACTGTTTCTGAACTAGTATATCTTTTCTAGGCACCCATAGCTGTAATGGTGCCCAGTCATCCATCTCTGGATATGTCTTCACAGAAATCTCCACGGTGGCAGAGAAGTAACCGTTACTGGAAGCAGCACATCCAAAAGACCTGGCACTCTGCTCATGCTATTAAACCTTACATCTCGACAGAGTGCCCGCTAATGAAGCTGCAATGCTTCCGATACCCCAGGTAGCTCATTCAGAACAGACTTGGTTACTTCTGCAGAGCACCATGTGTGCTTTCTTGCCCAGAGCTCCACATCTGGGCCGACCATGCAAGAGGCTACCTATGTTGTGGGAGCAATTGGAATTTGGAGAGCTTTGTGGACTGAACTAAATTGTACTCAATACCTGCAAATGGCCATTTTCAGAGTTTAAGATTACACCAAATCTTGGTGGAGAGAAGTCACACTGAAAAAGATACCTTTCTAATGCCATAAAAATGCACCTGTCAAATACCGTATTTCTAATCCAAGGCAGAAAAAGCTTAAAAGTTCACACCAGCATTTAGTTATTGGCAAAGCCACTTCTCTCCTCCGCTAATCTTTTTCTCAGCAAGACATGAATTGCTTACACTCAAACCTCACAAAGAAAACCATTTTGAGGTAAATGACTAAATCTGGTGATGATACCAAATTATACAGGATAAAACAGATGAGGATGAACTGTGACAAACTCAATACGGGCATGATGAGATGAATGACATGGCAAAAGAAGGACAAATGAAGTTCAGTGTAGGTATATTTAAAATTATGAAGACAGTAAAATCCTTATGTCCCATATGTAGCCATAATGTCTGTGAATAGAATCACAGCTTCCTAAATGCAATGACTGGTAATGGTCAGTTCAAAGGGACCAGGAGTGAGATCTTGAGGCCACGCTCAAAGCTAAAGAGAGGTTAAAAAAGGAAGTTCCATGTGAGGAGATATTAGGAAGGCACAGAGAATGAAACAATTCCACTGTGATATTATATACAATGAAATTCTTGCCTCTACCATCTTTAAACACTACAACAGAACTCAAGAACATCCAGAGGCAGCTAGTAAGGATGATCAAATACAGAACAGTTTTCAAAGTAGGAGATACTAAGTAAGCTATTATTCTTCATTTCGGAAGGAACAGCTCAGGTATGCCTGATAGATGCTTATCAATTCTTGATTGATACTGAAAAGGAGAACAGGAATCTTCCAACAGAAGAAGCAGAGGACACTAAATTAAATTAAGAGGAAGCAGGCTCCAAATAAACAAAAGGAAGTGGTTCTTCAAACGCAAAGACAAACGGCATAATTCCTCACCACAGGATATTGCAGATGCTCAAAGTTTACATGAATTCAAGGGAAAACGGCACTCACTAATGGGAGAGAAGTCCATTGAAGGCTACGAAATTCACCGAAAACACATCTGGCTGAGACTGCAGTCTCAAATAATTGGAGGCTGGAAGAGTACATGGAGAGAAGCACTGTACTTGCTTACGTTGTCCTTATGCTTTTCCCTGGGCACCACTTCTGGCTATCATTAGAAGCAGGATGCTGAGCCTGATGAACCTTTAATCTGACCAAATGGGGGTGTGTAAGTAAATTAAACAGTGATACAGCTTGGGACCTGGAACTTGGTCATCTATATCATTAAATTGATAGACCCCAGCTGTGAAGGTCTCTTGCAGACATTTCAACTAGTCTAATTAGCATTTCCCCATATAATTCCCAGGCACAGTTCAAAAATTAGCATAGGCTAGGGACTATTCCCAACAGGCAGTTTTGATTAAGCCTGTTTCAAAGGGCAAGGGAGTTTAACAGTATGAAGATGGCCAGATCAAGCCAAATACCACAGAACTACAGGATAAGCCCTGATAATGTTTAGCTTACTAGGATAAATGCCAATGTGACCGCTCCTATTACAGGTAGAGACTTCCCGTAGAATTAACAATATGCTTTTCCTTTTCACCTAGAATATCTGTGTACAGGTGTCTCTCTCTGTGATTGTATATGATCTGCTTGGTAATAAAAACCAAATTAAAAGAAATCTGTCAAATAAAAACACTTGCATGCCTATTCATTGAGATAGCTGTCCTGTAAACAGCATTTAACCTCATATGACTTCATGACAAAAGTTCTAAAATGCTATCCACAATGTCAGAGCAGAACAATCATACAAGCAAAAACACTGTCCCCAAACCCAAAGCTTAAAAGGTGCAAATAGGTGACTAAACAGCAACAAGATGAGAAAGAAAAAATTCTAGTACTTTCCTATATAGTGTTAGAAGTATGAAAAAAAAAAAACAACAAAACAGTTCACATTTAAATCCAGCTGGTAAAGCACCCAGTCTTGACTGCATATAATAGGATTTAAAGGATTTGAGCAAAACCTTCTCCTGCCCCAGTAAAGTATCTGCGCTGATGGTTAGGCAAAGGTAAGGAGCCACATGCTCAGCACAGTGGCACTGACTCCACCATTATCCAAACAAACTAGGGAATTGGACCCTTAGCCTATCATGCAAAATGCACCTTCTTCTTTACGGCTGGACTTAACGACCTTTGAGGTCTCTTCCAACCATTATGATTCTATGATTCTTCCATTACTCAAAAAAAACATTCAGACTAACAGGTCTGTATATGCAGTGGCCACAGTTACATCAAGATTTGCAGCTTACTGAATTGACTCCTCTAAGCTTTTGTTCAGACTGAAACTTTTCTAGCAGAAGCTACAGCTGACAAATAGAAGTGCTGTACTTATACACAGGAGGGTTACTAACTGCTTCTCTTAATTGTCATGTTTTAGTATTTTTAATTCTAGACCTTTGAGGTTCATGACACATGGTTCTGCTACCTATGAGTAATAGCTTCTCTTTTTCAAGTACATTGGAAGCTTCCCCAGTACTTGAGCTGTCTTATGTGGAACGGTTCATCACTGAGATTTATGGTACAGACATCAAAATATTAGGAAGACTAAATAATGACTAACTTCAACTAGCAACCTTAGAAAGAAAAGGTGATTCCTTCTTCATGTACTTATGTTTATTTAAGAAAAGTATACTGTAGACTGTGAAATAAAAGACTACACCTGGGGACATACTGGAAGTTTATAGCCTTGTGTGTTCTGGAAGGATGGAAGATACACAGAGGAGTATTTTACTAGCTGTGATAGGATGAAGTAGAGAATGTTGAACCTCCAGGAAATCTTCTTGACACTAAGATCTATTAGGAATTTTCTTCTAAAGGAAATAGAGGAAGCCCTATTTCCTGGGATAATTCAAATTGTACTTCACAAAATAGTAAATATATACAAAGAACATCCTGCGTTTAGAAGAAAATTAAGCAGATGACAATTTTTTCTACATTTAGGCTGGACAAGCCCCAGATTCCTTCTCTCTCCTCACATGCATACACAAGCAAAAGCACAATCAAAACATATAAAAAGTAAAGATAAAAGGATGAAACTCTGGAAATAATGAATGACTATCGTTACGAGTTTACTCTCAAAGTTTCCCTTACTCAAATACAAGTAACTTTTTTATTTATGTCATTTTACTGAGAAATATCAAAGAATTACAGTGACTTTATCAAAGATCAAGTGTTTACAAGTGCATATCACAGCACATATACTGCTACATAGCTCAGCTCCAATGACATCCAGTTTTAAAATCTTCTATTTCAACTGTGAGATGGGAGGGGAATATGCTTTATAAAGGAAAGCAACCCGTCAAGGACAACTGCAACTGAAGAGTCCCTCTCCAGACCACAGCCACTCTCCTACTCTATCACCCACAACTTCTGAGTCTTCTGAGATAACTAGTACTGCAATTCGGTCTATATAACAGTTTATATACCTTTCTTGCCTCTCTGAGTTAAAACAGAAACAGGGATTTTATGCTAGTAATTTTGAAGCAGTTAAGCAAGGCTAAGCTAAGGAATTTAGGTTTCCCAGCTCTGTGAAATCACTATTATCTACTAGTGACAATCCAGTCATGTTTGCTCAGCTATAATTAACATATAAACGTGTTGGCTTTTCTATCACCACATTCCGAATAAAATATAGACTTGTTCCACACATGCTGCCAAATCATACTTAAATTTATACAGTGTTCAGGTTCCATGTGTCCCACAAAACTGAATTCTCAGTGTTCTAGCTCAATTACAGAAAGAACTGTATCTACGAAGTATACTACAGCAGATACATATTATAACCAAGAAGGCAGGCAAGACGACAGAAAAATGTGGGACCTGGGTAAAGAATACTAGCCGGAGTGACCAAAGGAAGCAAGAGCCAGGAGATAAAAGAGAACGAATTACAGGAAGAAGGCATCTTAGAGGTTATTTGTCTGATTAACTAACAGGCTTTGGGCCAGTTCCAACTCCCAAGTGATGCACATACTTCAAGTATCAAAATAAATAAGATTTCAACCTCTGTAGGTTTCAAGATCTCAGACCTAACTTAAGAGTCCATTTCTTGGTTAAGTTCATAACAGCTGTCAAGCTCAAAACATTGCATGTGCCCACTAGTCTGAACTGAAGCACTTATACATCTTGCCTCAGCAAATTAAGAAGCTGTAAGTTGCAGCGTAGATGATGACTGCCGGAGAGACAAGGGTTACCCGAGAGATAGACAAAACATTTATAATTAGGTATTGAAATTTCTGAAATTAATTTTTTTAAAATTACCAGTAACAGTGTATAACTAGATAACTTATCTCCTCCTCAATGGCTACATTTAAGCAACTCAAACCAAGTGGTGCTTGAGCTAAGACTCTGCCCTTTGGGTTTTTTTGGTGGATTCTGGTTTTCTCCTTCTAGAGTAAACTGACAGCCATTAAATGATGTACCAAATTTTTTGATTAGCATGACATAAAATTGTATTTAGAAGATGCAGGGACAAAACTTCAGCTATGGTAATTGCCACAGCTCAGGTGAATGGAGCTGTGATCAGACACCTCAACAGCTGCATGGCAATTTTCATGTTAATAATTTTTAAGATTCTCCTTTTTTTTCCATACGTAACAAATTTTGAAGACACCACACCTTTAGATTTCATTTGTGTTGAAAAATTTATTTTGTAACTATTTATATTGGAAATAAACTGTTTCACAGGGTTTCAGCAAACCTAAGCTAAAAACATCCTAGAGAATGTATACCCACCCATCATCCAAACAACGATGTACAATGCTACCCAAACAAGTGTTCCACAACAGCTTCTATGAGGAAGACTGCATCAGCTGGCAGGTGATCAGATATTTATGCAAGGGCACTGGTCACTCCCAGATGTGATGCTCCAAAACAGGAGTGTGTGAATGTACATACACGTCTTAAAAAAGATGCCTATAACATATTCTGGTGAACAATATTAGTCCATACTCTAAATTAAATGCACATTCACATCCCACCCCCACCAACATTAAAAAAAAAAAAGAAAAAGAAAAAAAAAATCACAAAAAATCCAACCCAAAACCCAAACCCCAAACTACTATAATTTTTTGTTGTTCTCCCTTTTTACATGGATTTTGTAATGTGAACACGTGTCGAATCAGAAAAATATCACATTCGTGTTCACTATCCATAAAATAACAGGATAATTGAGGCTGGATGTGCCCTCAGGAATCCAACCTCCTGTTCAAAGCAGGCTTCAGCGATGGGGCCAGGTCAGGCTGCTCAGGGCTGGTCTTGAAAACCTCAAGGAAAAGAGGCTGCACAACCACTCTGGGCAACCTGTTCCAGAGCTTTACTGCCCTCTCACAGAGAAGTATTACTTGGGCATTGAAACAAACAAGGATATACGTTGCAAAAGAAACCACCTTGCTGTTCTCCGTGCTTATCCAATTAGAAATTAGTATAAGTGATACCTTGCATAATTTTGATGCTATTAACAGAAAATGGTAAAATCATTTAGACAATCTGACCTCCTGTATTTTCACGAAGCAAGCCTTTCTTTAGTTTATTCCCTTTTCTGTAACCAGGATAAGAAATGCAGACCACTGGAAGAGGAAATTACTTCCATAATAAACAACAGTGTTAAAATTAAAACCCCTTTCCTAATGGCTACACAGCATGTTCCCTGCTGCACTTTCAGCCCGTCGCTTTGCATGCACTACACCATTCCCTTCCTCTTTGCAGCAGTGTTAGGTATGTGAAGACTGTTTACATATTTCTTTTCAGCTGACTCTGTACTAAGTAATCTTCATTCATGCAATCCTTCCTCAAAGGTTATGTGTTCCTGAGCACCAGGCATTCTCAGTGCTCTCTTTTCAAAACCCTGTAAGTTGAGGCCTTACTGATACCAAACAGCACAGGACTATATAATTAGTGTTGCAAACAATATTCTACTTTAAGTCATCTTAGTAAGAGTCTTTCATTTGCAACTGCCTGAATTCATTTACCTGTGTTCAGCTGCTGATCCAAATAATCCTCAGATTTTGATTTCTGAGCAGATACTGCTCGATTTGGGTTTTCGCAGCTCAGATTTATTCTCCCCTACAGGGAGTTCCTTGCACTTGTTCCTTTTGCGCTAGGTCCTATTTTTTTCAGGCTACATCTCTGATTTGCCAAGAACATTCTGGATTTTAAAGCTTTTTTCTAGTTATTATCAGTCCCTTCTGACTTCCTATCCTCATCAAGTGCAATACTCATACTTTCTATCCCATACTGTAAAATTACAATTCTGAACCGTATCAGAACGAGGGCAGATGCACACGATGTAGTCTGCCCTCCTGGCAGCAAATCAATTAAAACTGCGCTCAGCATATACTTTTTCAGTCATGCTATAGAAGGGTAGACCAATGTACTTTTTTTTCAGCTGTAAGACTATCATGCAAGACAATGTCATTATCTAAGTAATACAACGAAAATGGAATACAAAGGAGAATTAAAACAAATTTACAGTGAGAGTGTATTTCCCATGGAGGGAAGACTTGCAGCATAACACCTGCCCACACAGTCCATAGCTTCCCTTACCACTGCTGGCTTCTGTAGAGAGAATCAAGTTCAAACAAGACCAAAAAAAGGAGGAAGGCAGAACAAGACTTCTGGATTCCTCAAGGAGAACCAAGAGTGGCAAAGAAACCTTTAAACAGCCTAAAGGAATTTACCTTAATAGTTTAAATTATAGATGCCTCCCGTATCTTTAATTTACATACGATCACTCACTTTCGCCCTAGTTGCCTTCATCTCCCTGATGTCCCCAGAGCTTGCTCTGCCAAAGCAGAACATAGCATAATAAAAGCCAAAGTCATCTAAGTTGATCTGGTGAACCGAGAAGCTGAGTTGGTTTCAAGTATTCAACCCTGCGGAACGATACGGTCACCAAAACAAAAATGTAAGATTGTTCATTTTAATGTACTTCCGCTGAGAGCTTGGAATGGCAAATACTCCATGTTTGGGCAGCTGTGCCCCACCCTCAGTGATATGCAAAACAGAGTGTGCAAACACTAGCTTGTTCCTTAATGAACAAGCTGAGGAAGAGTTTTTTGTATTAGGAAAAATAAAATTTTAAGTTTCAGGCTTTTTAATTACGTTTGTTACACACAAACTAGTACAACTATTTCATTTTCTGATGCTATGTTAAAATGCAAAGATGTTGATACATTTTTAATACCAGAGTTCAGTAACTAGTAACTCAGCATTGTTGTTCTTCAATAATTATGTGAATCAAGGTTAAATGGAGTAACCACTAAAGCCCAGGCTGAGACCTACTTCCCACGATCTTAAAACACACTCCTTCCTCACAAATCACAATGTGTAGCTTCTGATGAGACTGTTGCAAATTATTTTTGAGTGATCACTGGTAAATAAAGATCCTTCCACTCATATATTTCCTTTATTTGAAGGACAGCTGGATATGTTGTTAATAGTTACACTGGAAATACTTTTAAATGGGATCTTTTCATTAACTCCTGAAGTTACAAGACAAATGGGGGGGGGGGGGAAGTCTAAATGTGCTGACTCAGCTTCCAGATAAGAGAAATGTGACTACCAGTGGTTGGGTCAGTTTACCGCTGCCTTAGAACAAGGGAAGTCAAGCAAAGAGAGTGGCAGCAACAGCTGGAACCACGTGCCAGTGTTCAAACACAAATTATTCATAAAACTCGAGGAAAGCACAGCACAGCTGCAGAGCAATTACAGAAAAAAAAAAATCCACAAGCCCTTCAGAACAGATGAATAATGATTCCACCAAGGAAACCAGATCTGTCAGTGGAGTTAGAAACATTCAAGCTTAACAAGTGCTTTTTTTTAACAGGCTGAATCTTCACATTATAAATGTTAGTTGCTATGGATGCTGGTTTTTAGTTCTGATACTTCTTCCTTCCTGGTTACTGGAATACTTCCTCCTAAAAAAACCTTCACAATTTTAAATCTGCTTAAATTCTGTTAATGCAGAACGTGCTTTCTTTAAAATATGAACATTGGAAAGCTGGCTGACACTTCTGAAGAGGTATGGTGGGTGAGTGAATATACCCATGTCCAAAGCAGCCTAACTCACAAATATATTGCACTTTTTTAAATTCAGAAGCTGCCATATACTCTCCATTTTCTTCAGTCTGAGTATTGCCAGAATAGCAGTATCTGCTGTTCTTCATCTTTATGATACATAAATTCAGCAGAAATGCTTTTCTGCACCTTTTCCAGACAGCGAGCTGGAGCACAGAGAAACTATCTACAACCCAAGAAAAGATGCTTAACTCAGGTTGCCTAATCCAAATCAGTCAAAACTAGTGAAAAAACAGTAACCAGGCAGTAACATGGTTAGGAGCTGAAGTTTCAACCATAAACTATCACCACGGTTACTTTAATTCCTACTAGGCAAGCTAAGAACAAGCTCTTCCTTCCACTTGTCCCTCACCACAGACTGGCCTTTGATGACCTACTTGTCTGCAGCCACACAAGAAGATTGGGTTGCACCACCCCGAGCCACCCAGGCTGGCATTCTGTCAGCCAGGACAGCCTTCCCAGGGCCAGGTTAGTTCCCATTTTAATGCACAAGCTTTTGAACTATTTCTGGCCTCTGCAGAGCAGCTGCAATCAGGACAAACTGCTTCAAGCTTTATTTCTGATACCCACTGGTGAAGAGCAAGGAAAGGCTTCTCCTGGATTTTACTCGGAAACATTTTATGGCTGTCAGGAGACTAAGACCATCCTTAGGGCAACATGCCACTCCATCAGGCCAAGGAACTGAACTTCCAGTCTAAGGAAGAGGTAAATGCACCTGCATCCAGCTTGGCCACCGGTAGACAAGTCAGTTCACCCTGAGTCAGATGCGTGCAGGAGGCAAAACTCACGTTACCTACTCCGTAGGCACACAGAAGTACATAAATGAAAATTAATCTTTTTTAATTGGTGGTCAGTTATACTGTAGCAAATGTCAAATTTTGTTATTGCAGTAAATTTATATTCTTAGGAAAAAAGTGTGTAAAACAGTAGTTACGATCAACACAATAAGTTTCAATAAAGTGCATTTGTAATGTATAAAAACAACAGTTAAGTGCTATAAATACCTACACATCATCTCATCATACATTTCATACTGTATAAATAAACATTTACTAGTTATCATGGAAATAAAATAGCAGTAAACACTATTGGAGTCCAGTGGTTATGAGTCTGTTAGACTTCATTATTAAATCTTTTCTTAAAAAAAAAAAAAGTGCTTCTAAAAGAAGTACTGCTGACACCGATTAACATGCAAAACCCCTCCTTATTCTTAAGCATTTCAGGAATCATTAACATAGTAAAAAAAAAAAAAAAAAAAAATTTATTCATGAAAGAGTTAAGGAAGCTCTTCAGAACAAAGCCTTATCTGGTTGGTCTGGTGTCAAATTGCTAAACCTAAAAAAATAAATAACATGGACAGAATAATTTACCTTTTCACCTTCTTCACCTTTACTACCCGCAAAACCACGTTCACCCTGGAACAGGAAACAATAAAATAAAAATCTCAAACATAAATATTCTTCAAATAATTGCATTCTTTCAAACAGTTTTATTGCACTGATTTTTTTATTATGGGATTAAAACAGAAGAAATCATTTGGACACTGACTGTGTCTCATTCAAAAAGGTGTGAAACCTCTACAAAGAAATGACACGGCTTTCCACGGTTTTGTCGATTAACTAGTCAATCATTTTTCCATTCAGCCTAAGGGGTCTTCTTGGCTTTAAAAATTCTGAACTATTCATTGATGCTAAACCCACTCATTACAGTCCCGCTATTCTTCTGCAGAACCAGTTTTAATACATTTATTCCCATTAATACCTTCATTTTAATTTTTAAATATGACTAGTCAGTTGTGAAGGATTCCAAAACCCGTAACAACTGAGAAAAATACACAGATACAATTTACTGAAAGAAAATTTATTCCTTTCACTTTGAAAGTATTAAAAAAAACCCACAAAACAAAACCACAACTAAAACAAAAAAAAAACCACCAGAAGGGCTGAATTTTGAAATATTAATTCAAGCTCAGCTTATTTCAGCAGACTGAAGTCTTTATTTGATGATCTTTCAATAAAGAGACCTGTTATAATGCTCTTCCAGCTCCAATTTGGTAACGTTTAGCTCAGAAGATCTTAATGTACAACCTTACTATGTTAATGTCTTCATCAAATAGTCTGCAGCCTGGCTATATTATAACAAGAATAACACCTGTTTTAGATCTTTATTAACGTATATTGGTATGTTTTGTGAGAAATACGGCAGACATACAGCCAAAAATCATATACTTGTAGCATAAAAACTACCTAATTAAAATACCCTAGACATTGTCTTTCTCCCTCAAATCATCTAGCAGGAGATGGTTTGGGTGTCTTTGTCAGTCTTCTAGAATTCAGTCTCACTGTCTCAGTACGATCCACATGATTTTTACAGGTCTGAAGATGAAAAGACTGGACAATTTCCAAAGTAAAGCATATGGTTTTTCCTAAATTACTTTCAAAAATTAGAATGAGCAATGTCTAAGCATTCTTTTACCCTTCAGAGAGTGTCATTTCCTTATATAGAAGTCTAAGGTTTAAGTGAGGTTAACTAGAACAGCAGGCTACAACTTGCAAAATTTCTATCAGCATTTTGTCAAATCTTTCAACTGATATAGCATCATGCACTACACACCTGGGAATTAAATTCAAAGCTTTGGAGGTGTGCAGATGCATAGATTACCAAATACTTCTGGACTTTTCATCAACCACCTACAGTGGCTGCTTTTTGTTTGCTTCTTTTGGCTGGGGTAGCTCACGCAATCAACAAGTTCGGGGTCAATTTTAGAAGCATACAAAATTAGATCTAGCAAAATAACCTTCCATATGTCCTCACCTAAAAATGAATGGTTAATTACTGAAATAATTTCTGTCTTGCTCATGTAGTTTCCCTTTCTCACGAAAGGTTGGACCAGATGATCTTTTGAGGTCCCTTCCAACCTGGGTTGTTCTATGATTCCCATTGTCCTCCAGCTGTTGGACATACAATACCGCTAATGCTTATTGGCTTTTGACAAAATCCTAGAACTAAAGTGTTTTCTTCATTTAGCTTTCCCATTTGTGAGACTGCATATCCTGTCTTTACTCAAATCCCAATTCATTATATAAAAAATTAGACAGAGTCAAAACTTCTCTGGTTGTACCTTGTGTTCATTTGCTCTTGTCCTTTCACTGTACGTCCCTGACAAGAGTCTGGCTCTGGCTTCTCCGCTCCCCCCCAGTACTTACAGACAGCAATGAGTCTGCATACCACCTTCCCCCTTTCCAAATCATCTCATCTGAAGACTCAACAAACCCAGCTCCCTCAGCCTTCCCTTGTACATTATGGGATCCAAGCCCCTGGCTGTCCTGGTGGGCCTCCACTGGGCTTGCCTCAATGAGTTGCTCTTTATCCTCTTCTGGGGAGCTCCAAACCAGACACAGAACTCCAGATGTGGTCTCACAAGTGCCAATCACTCCTCTTGATCTGCTGGCCATGCCCTTGCTAAGGCAGCCCAAGATGCAGCTGGCCTTAACCAGAAAGGCACCCAGCAAGATGCCCAACTCCTCCTCTGTAGAGCTCCTTTCTAGCAATTCGGCACCTAGCCTATACTGTTGTATAAGGTTACTCCTTCTCAGAGGCAGGACCTCACATTTGCCTTTGCTTAACTCCATGAGTTCTGCATTAGCTCCTTTCTCCAGCATGTTGAGGTCTCACTGAATGTCATTCTTGCCCTGCCTTCCAGTGCACAGTCTGCACATTTGATAACATCCATGAACTTGCTGAGAATCCCATCATCCAGGTTTATTAATAAGACACTAAATAATACTGGCCTCAGTATCACCCTATGGGGGATGACACTAGTTACTAGGTAGCAGTTGGACTGCACAGCAGTTATTCCACCTTTGAGCCCAACGATCTAACCAATCTTCCACCCACCTTTTTGTCCATTTATCCAGTCCATATCTCACAGATATGACTACAATGATAGGACTGGAGACTGTGCCAAAAGCCTGGCTGAAGGCAAGGTATACAGCATCCATTGCTCTCCCCTAATCTACACAGGCAGTCATCTTAGAGTAGGCAATCAGGTTGCCCAGGCATGATTCATCCTCAGTGAATCCATATGGGTTGTTCCAGTCATCTTCTAATCATGGGTTTAGAAATGCCTTCCAGGATTTGCTATATAATCTTTCTAGAGACAGAGGTGAGGTTGACTGGCCTGCAGTTCCCTGTCTGCCTGTTTCCAGTCATCAGAGACCTTCCCTACTCATCATGATCTCTTGATAATGACAAAGAGCAGTCTCACAGTGACATCAGCCAGCTCCCTCAGCACCCCTGGATGCGTACTGCTTGGTATCTTGCAAACATCCAAGTAGTTTAAGTGCTCCTTAACACTCTCTTCCCCTTCGGTGGGCAACAGTTCATTCTCACACACTCTGCTAGGAGGCTTAAGTAACCTGAGAAGCCCAAGGGCAAACTTTATTTAGTGAAAATCAAGGCAAAAATGCATCAAGTACTCTTGGCCTTTTCCATGTCCTCCACCCCATTAAGCAGTGGGTCAACATTTTCTTCAGCCTTGTTTTTGCTACAGATGCACTTAACAGAAGCCCTTCATGCTGCCCTTCAAATCCCTCATTAGTTTCAATTTCAAATGAGTTTTTGGTTCCCTAATTCCATCGCCACATGCTCTGGCAATGTTTTTATATTCCTACTGGGTAGCTCACTCCTGCTTCCACTGTTTACTTTCTTTTTGTGTCTGAGCTGAGTCAGGATCCCCTTGTTCATCCATGCTGGCCTTCTGCCATACTCACACAACTCCCTGCGCATCAGCATGGACTGTTCTTGGGATTTTAGGAACCTGTCCTTGAAGATCAGCCAGCTGGGCTCCTTAGGCTTGCAGGACAGCCTCAATCGCTCCTTGGCCTCCTCTTTGCCAGACTCAGACTTAGCTCCTTGAAACTCTCCACAAAGGTCTTGTTTTCCAGGCCCCTGAACATACACCAGCTCCCTGCTGGACACTCTCTGGTTTCTCCACATCTCTTCAAGAAGTGAGGGTGGAAGACCACCCAAACATGACACAGCATACCTAATGCAGCACCACCAAGCAAAGGGGGAAAAACACCTTCCCCTGATCTGCCAGCTGCACTTTAGTAATGTAGTCCACTATGTGGCTCACTTTATTCCCAATACGAGAACACCATTAGCTTGTAGTTCAGCCTCATGTCTAGCTCCAGGTCCTTTTCAGCAATGCTGCTGCTCGACCAGTCAGTGCTCTGCCCGTACCAATGTATGGGCTGATTAACTAATTCCTTCTTTTTCAGAAATACAGTCTAAGTGTCCAGATTTTTTTGCACATATTTGTATTTTAAAAAATTATGTCCAATTAAAGAAAATAACAAATATAATCAACAGAAAGCACAGAGAAAGAAGTTTAGGTATTTTCCACTTGACAGCACTACAAATAAAAGAGTATTAGCCACTGGTAAGTTACTTCAAAGAATCCAAATGTTGCAGAAATAAAAATGTGGAAGTTGCAAAACAACACATTCATGACGGACTTAATTCTCCTTTCTGTGGCAGAATTCTCATATTAAGTTAGGTAAAACATTTCACAAAAGCTTTTTCATGGACAATCACTGATTACCTGTCTGGATACTCACACTGCAGGACTGCTGATCTGATTTTCAGTGTTTTAAATATGCCTGCAGTACAAGTCAATGACATCCTGGCTTTGAACATATAAATTGATAGATCGTGGTAAGCATGTTGTGGAACTCAATGCCGGCTATCTCATCTGCAGAAAATACGTTCCTTCCTTCCCTTCATGCTATATTACAGGAATTATCTGCCCTAAAGATACACAATTCAGCCCTTGGCATCAAGGTCACGCTGCAGAACACTTTCTTGAAATTTTAGTATGAACACTGTAACTTTTTTTTGTGTGTGTAGTCCCTTAATTTGTGGAAGCAGCAGAACTATTTCCCCTACAATTTTCTAAAAGGAATTAGTTGGACAGATGGATGTGACATTAAGATTTCATTCCGAATACTTATGGTTAAACACAGCTGCAATCAACAGAAAACAAAATCTGACCATGAAAAGAGTCAGGCAACTTTAACAAATATTGCCAGCAAGGTCTATAATACAGATGTCTCTTTCTGCAAGTTCTGGCCTTCCTACAGCATTCCACCTCTGCAAAGGAGCAAATATTGAAATGGAAGAGTGGAAGAAGCAGTACTGTCCCTCATCTCATTTTGCTGAGATCACAAGACATTCAGATTTCAAATTTTTGAAGCTGTTATCTTGTGGCTGGAAAGACCTGCACAGTTCTGAGACTTAGGCAACTGCTCTTAATGCAAAATAATACTGATAGGCAGGTTGGTGCCACTGCACCACACATTCTTTCTCTTTTGAAAGAGCTGGTAGTAAAGTTCCTCTGCCACATTACACAACTCAAAAACTGGATATGCAATTCAAATACAATTTATGCAGACATGGGACAGCTGGCTAAAAGGGCATTGATAGTGAAAATGTATAAAATGAGACAGAATTTTTTTGTGGGTTGCATTTTTTTTGTTGTTGTTCTGTTTTGTTTTGTTTTGTTTTTACCTTGGAACCAGTAAGACCAGGTATGCCAGGAGCACCTACTAAGCCAGCTTCCCCCTGAAACAAAATGCACATAGCCATCATATTACAGACCTGACTCATGACTGAGATAAATTAAGAGAAAAAGACATCTGGACACATATTGCTTCTCATTCCTTTTCTACAGAACAGCCAAATTGATTCCTAGGGTTGTTTATGTTTGTTGATTTGTATTTGGTTAAAATACATTTCACTTTCAAAATATTAGGCAATTAACAATTTCAGGTTATCTAATTACACAGCAGATACAGCTATAGATTGTTTCATGCAACTAGACATAAAAAAAAAAGATTAGAGAGTTTGGATCACATGAACAACTTTCTTAAGTTTTATTTCAGGCCTTGATTCAGAAAAAAATACTTCAGAAGACACTTGCATACTACTGAAGTACTTAAAATCCCAACAAGGGTGCCACAGTTTCCACTCTCTCCCTAAAACCTGGGGTGCCTGAGCCCACAAGATCCCCACTTAACCTGTCAGCTCCCACAGGGAGCTGGACAAACGAAGCCAGGCGCTGGTTTCGAGGCTCTGCTCAAAGGGGAGTTTCAGATCTTTCCCCCGTCTCTGAGAGTGCCCAACCTACTCAGCAAGAAGAAATGCAAATCTTGATCCTGTGCAATCAGGCAGACAAAAATCTGTTTCCCCTTTCATAAGTGAATGTTCCGTATACGTTGTTAAATTACTGCCTCCTCTACCCCATGTTTTACAAGAGCAAAGTCAGCCAGCTGTACGGTTGACTGTTAGTCACCTCCTGCCCCCCAAATAACTTTCTCCTTGCACTGCTCAGGAAAATTAAGAATCCGATTTGGGTTTGTAAATTCCATTCAAGAAACTGGATGCTTAAAAGTTATGCTCAACAACTGAGCATAAGTACAAACAAGCACCTTGCTAAAAAGGTTTCTCAAAGGTAACTATCCAAGCTGAGTAACATGGTAAACTTCATCTTCAATATCTGAAAAAGGACTAGTTGAGCAAAAGAGAAAAAAAAATAAAAATTAATAGCTCCAAGTTGAAAGCTACAGATAATTCAACACTGCATTTAATATAGGGCTTTCCAAGGAAAAGGTTAGTTAAAAATCTGGTAATATTTCAATTACCATTAAAATATAAAATATGGCAGCTGTTTCCTTTTCCGATCCTTCTTAGCAAAGTGTGTTAAACAATTACAGACCCAGTGAGAGCCAGGCTCTGCCACTCAAAGCTAAGAACCTCCCTCCATTTACAGATTCATGAAATATGCCACCATGCAGTACATTACTTTTGGTCTCAGAAAATCAAAAATTACTGAGCTAAGTTCTGTAAGAAGAATTCATCCGTGCTCATATGACTTCAAGTGGGAGCTTAGAAGACTTAAAGGAATTTAAAATCAAATGCTTTCTCCATTCCATTCATGGGTCTTAATTCCTTGACAGAAGTTTGCCCTAGTAACTCACACACTATCCAATTCAGTTTTCTAGCCAAGCAGAATTCAGCAACAAAAGAAAGTTTTGAAAGTTCACTCATCTGATTCCAAGCCAAGCAGAAGACAAATGCCTCACAGACACAAAAAAAGAACAGAGACAAAGGAAAAACTCCAATCTCTCAACAGAAAGAGCCAATAAAAGAACAATTACTCATCAAAATGATACAAGTAATTAAGCAAATAAATACAAAGCACTCATAAGATACAGCAATTAAAATACAGCTTAAAATAGCGTGTTAAAATGGCATTTTTCTAACTCCACTCATGGCACAGTTTCCAACACCTTCCTTCCAGCTCCCCTCTGTAAAAATAGATGCTAGCGTGCTGGGGAAAAATTCTAATTAATCATTACAAGTAATCCTTAGTCCTTTGTTTTCTCCAAATTTACAGCGTGAATTCAGAGAAGTTCTTCATAGTCTAATAGTTACCAGATAATATTTCATCTTCCCTGCTATACTGGATCACCAGAAACTAGAATGAAAACCACATTCACTATTTTTTTGTAAGACAAGCCATAGATGTTTTGCCTTGCACTGTTCAATCCATGTTCTACAAATGATTATCCCCTCAACAGAACAATGCAAAAATAACCTCCTATATCAATAGAGATTCTTATTAAATATAAAATTATTAATGTAGTGCTTGCTTTACTTTGTTTTGGAAACATGCCGTGTATTTATAATCATGGTTCTTAATGTATTTATCATTTATTGACTTTGCAGGTTGTAATTGCACTGCAACACCCTATAAAATTAGATTCAGTTTATATCTAAACGTTTTCAAGATGGAGTAAGATGCTTTGTATTTGTGTACTTAGCAACTTTCTTAGAATGTATTTACATTAATTTTTATACCTTGACATCCACACTTAGCTATTTGTTCCTAAATAAGAGACTTTCACATTAAAAAAGATTAAAAAATAAAAGGAAAGGCCATCTTAACATACAAGTATGTGAACTAAGTGCATTGGTTACTTGTACTACAAAACAATATGGTGCCAAAAATGAAATAGGCATGACATTATCTAATCATAAAAAAAAAAAAAGAGACAGAAATTTGTATCAATCACTTGGAATGCATTTTGCTATTTGGAACATTTTAGGCATTAACATGATTTACAATGACAAACATGTTGGAACTTCATGAGATTCTCTTCAAGGCTGGGAAAGAGAAACAATTACTGTAAAATACTTTAAGTATTTTACAGATATGATTCTGCAGAATTTTTAAAAAAACAAAACCACCAAGAAGCAGTTAGATGCTTCTCCAACCTCAATATGGAAACCAAACATTTTTCCTCTTATTTTTAAATTTGTTGGGGCACTGCCAGGACCTTGATTTACAGAATAGGCTTGGTACTCCAGGGTCACTACCAAGGAAACTCATCTTAATAGAAGTAAAATCAGCATGGTCAAACACTACTTACTGTTTTGATAATTTATGGATACGTGCCTTCCATTACCCTGAGTATGCCAGACCCTTGGAATAATCTAATAGCCTGGTGTTTTAAAATGAGGACAACTATTTTTAGCATTGCAGAAATGGAGCGGAATGTTCAACAACATACTGTCAGAGGGCTCAAGCAGCATCCTCCCCCGTGGAGCACGTACCAAGCCAGTCCAGAGCCACCAGTGGAGGCAGAGCTTCGCCTTTAATGAATACAAATCCCACACCAATTATACTCCATTACATGACACCTTCCTTAGTCTAGTGGAATATTTCCTTGTTTCTTTAAAGAAGCACCTGTTAATGGTTAGGATCACCTGACAGAATATTAATTACAGAAAAATATATTCAACTGATATTTACTAAGACTTGCCCCGTGAATCTCTTGGATTAGTCATGTCAGGAAGTTTCCGCTAAACATTATGACATTTGGGTTTCACTGCATCTACTGATGCTTTTGTTCCCACCTGGTTACTGCTGAACTACCAGCACTCAGCACTCGCCAAGCACTTGCTCAGTGCTATCCTTGATGCAGACTTGACCCATGTGATGGAGAAGGGCTTGTGACAGGGAAATAGTTTGCTGCCTTTGCTCTGTCCTCCTTCCACAGCAGCCCCAGCAGAGTAAGTACACCATGGTTTAGCCAAGGGGGTGAGGGCTGCTCAGAGGACTCTTGCATCCTTGTGCCCTACTGTCCTCATTTGCATCTCATAACATAATCTGAGTTCAGGAGACACCAATTTTTCCTCAGTCCCAACCCTCCCTGATACCCATCTTTGGGACAAGACTGACTTGCCTATTCGTTCAGGCAACTAGATGTTAATACACTCCAAATTAAATTACACTTGAAAATTTAGGTTTCAGTGCTTTGCATGCAAACTAATGAATCAGCAGAGAGAGGCAGCTCAGAGCTTCAGAGAACAAGGCCACAGGGATCCTTACTCCAAACTGCACTCTCTTTAGTTGGCATTGTTTCCTTTTTTGCTATTAACACGTCTTAAAAAGCTTGCAACTTGAACAATTTATATATTCAAATACATAAAGCACACATATTTCACAAATAAACTAAGTCAAAAGTTTGTTTCTATGTTTTGCTCCCTCAAATTATTTTCACACAGCATGGGAAGCTGGAGAAGTTGTTCTGAAACCTGAGAGGAAAGGATCACTGTATTTATTTTCACACATAACTACAGGCCAGCATACTGCCTCTTTTTTTTTTTTTCTTTCAAAAACGGATAATGAACTGAATGAAGCCTTTATGATAGATGTCAAGGAGTGGTGTTTATACCATCAAAAAAAGTGTCGGCAGAAGCAGAGCCTCTGCTGTCAGTAGGTGTTCTTTCTGCGTTTGGCAAATACAAGTGATATTCACCACTACTTGAAGAAGTGACAACTATCGCCTTCTTGACTTTCTTCATCAAGAATCATAGGATTATTGAATCTTTTAGGTTGGAAAAGACCTCCAAGATCATCAAGTCCAACCGTTAACCTATCACTGCCAAGTCTACCACTGAACCATGCCCCTAAGCACCACACCTACACGTCTTTTAAATACCTCCAGGGATGGTGACTCCACCACTTCCCTGGGCAGCCGGTTCTAATGCCTAACAACCTTTTCGATGAAGAAATTCTTCCTAATATCCAATCTAAACCTCCCCTGGCATAACTTGAGGCCATTTCCTCTTGTCCTAGTTACCTAGTCCTCTTGTTACCTGGGAGAAGAGACCAACCCCCACCTGGCTACACCCTCCTTTCAGGTCGTTGTAGAGAGCGATCAGGTCTCCCCTCAGCCTCCTCTTCTCCAGACCAAACCCCCCCAGCTCCCTCAGCCGCTCCCCATCAGACTTGTGCTCCAGACCCTTCACCACCTTCGTTGCCCTTCTCTGGACTCGCTCCAGCCCCTCAAGGTCTTTCTTGTGGTGAGGGGCCCAGAACTGAACACAGCACTTGAGGTGCGGCCTCACCAGTGCTGAGTACAGGGGGATGATCACTGCCCTGGTCCTGCTGGCCACACCATTGCTAATACAAGCCAGGATGCTGTTGGCCTTCTTGGCCACCTGGGCACACTGCTGGCTCATGTTCAGTCAGTCCGCTGTCGACCAACACCCCCAGGTCCTTTTCCACCAGGCAGCTTTCCAGCCACTCTTCCCCAAGCCAAAGGCACATTTCCAGTCCCCACTCTTACATGCCACTGATTTCATACAGAATAGAACTGGACTGCAAGGAACAAACAGTAAACAGAGGCAAAAAATGAGGGCAGAAAGTGTTATCAGCACATAACAAGGACCTTGGGTAGTTTGGGTTTAGTTCCTCAGTTGTGAGAGGAAACCGATTAGCCTCTGTGGAGCCCTCAGGGGCTGTAATGACGGAGTTTTACAAGCAAGGGGAAAGCTCTAGGCAATGCGGAAGACCAGTGGAACAGGACAGCTTCTCCTCATTTTGTCTCACTGTCTCCTAGAGCCTGAAGGGCCTTTAGAATTTTCTCCTCTACTTTTCAGACTCAGTCAAATGACTCAACTAACAGCTTTTTTAATGTCCCACCACCCAGTTACGTTCCTTAGGTATGAAGGGTAAGAAGCACACTATACTTTACTACATACAAGTGGATAATATTAATTTTTTTTTAGACTGTTATTTAGAAATGCAGTACAGACATGAACTGAACATGGGTTTCAGAACAATCCAGTTCAGCCGACCTACAACATCATACACGGAGCATAAAGAAAATGCAGACAAAAACCATGAGAACATTTCCTGTAGGGCACTGAGAAGAGGCAAATAGGCTTCTGGCTGCAAAAGTTCTCAAAGATTCATAATGTCTTAGGGATGAACAGTTTAGGAAATTAAGTCTAGCCAGTTGGATATTTCTATCATCTGAAGCAACACAGTAGAAAAAAATTTGAAGTGATCTTATACTCATGGACAACTGATAGATTTTTTGCAACTATGATTTTTCCCTTACAGTAAATCTGTCAAAAGAAAAATTGTCTGACTTACACACCATCCATTGATTTATTGTTAACCTAGCCGTAACATAGCATTAAAGCAAATCTAAATCCTCTTAAAGTTTCAACAGAACTGGAAATTCATCTAATTGGCTTTGCTAAAACAATATTTGAAATGCAATAATGTTAAACATAAGTTAAAAAGCATTATCCAATATTAATGAATTGCTGAGGTCTTTTCAAAATAATGAAATGTATTATGACTATTATATTCACCATAATAACTGGAGCCCCAAGTTTATATTAGGAAGGTAAACAGCATTGGTCTACCTTTAGGATGTCAGGCTACGCTTTACTGCAGGAATTATCATCATCATCACCATCATCATCCATTTCTATAACCTGAAGGTTCAGGAGGCAGATTCTCAGCTGGCATAAAAGTCAGTTTAGACTAATAAAGATCTGCCCCACAGACCATTAAACCCTACTAAGTCTAATGTCTAACCACACAGATACGAAATGCACAAAAGCAATAACAAAACTAAGGATTTAAGGTGTAAAAAACAAATAGATCACATACAGACTGGAATTTCTAACCTAGGAACTAACTCAGATGAATACTTTTTCTGAAATACTATGTTGTTGCTGTGCTTGGGCAGCTGCAAACCTCCTATCAACTACTGATAAACAAAGCAGTTCAAGATACAGTTTCCATGTCTACATTTACACTTGGAAGTTTAAGACGTTAGCAATAAATATATCTCCTCAAGTCAAAAAGAATGCCTTTTGACATTTGACGTATTTTGAAGACAGGCTAGTATTTGGATGAAGAGGATGTACCAACCATGTACCTAGGACTCCAGCAGAGAGCTCCCCACCGGTGAACTGGGGATCTGCAGATCTACTGTCAGGACAGGAGCCCTAGGAACCGCTCCCCAAAGGTAGGTCTCCATAGGTACCCCATTACTGTCCATTTGGAGCAGCTTTGTGGGGAACAGTGACATCTCAGCCTAGCAGGGTTGTAACTTTTCCTTTCAGGTCCTTTTCTGAACCTCTTTGAGGCTTATCAGCCTACTCCATATCCCACATCTGGGATGCCTGACAGAAAGAAGCTAGTCCACTGTCCAAGGGACACAGGCTCTCTGCATGAGTTTTTAATCATCCTCTCACTAAAACCCAATGTTTATTTAGAGAATCAACACTGCTCTGACAGCCATTTCTCCGGCTGCATTCCTTTCTCATTCTTCCGAGGTTCAGCCGGGTGGTATTTCTTCTGGCTATTTCATAACGTTGGCATTATAACCCTGTCACTGCAAAGAGCCACGCATTTTTGTTAACAGTTCCCAAAGTCTCACTTCTTCCACCTCATGGGTTTGATACCAGAAAAGAAAAAAGCTCAGTCTAAAGTATAAAGAAATGGGGCAGGGCAGGGAGACAAACTGGCCCTAGTCACTGTGACATTACACATCCTACTGGCTAAGGCTCTGAGGGCTCACATGAATCAAAGACGATTTGTAAGAGCATCCTGATACGCTACTATTTCCACTGCTGGTTTTGCCAGCAGAGTTACTATCACAGCACTGACTAACAAATGCCACAAAGATCATAATTTCTTCCACTCACAGTTATTAAAACAAAACAACCCCCTCCAAAGTGCAATTAAATAAACAGGCCACCATTGAGACAATCTCTCTCCAATTAAGCAGCGTGCTGTTAGGTAGCTTACAACAAAATCAATAAGGAAAAGCACTGTACACTATTTATTCTTGTCTGTTAAGTAGTTTCCCACCTTTGCTCTTCCCTCACAGCCTTGGGCGCTTCTCTATCAATACTGTATGCTCCTCTGGGCAGCGAATTTCTTTTACTCCAGGCTTGTGCTCCGCTGTACAAGAAAGTCCCAAGACCTTCTCACGTCATGGGAAGACACACAAAGACAGAGTGCAACAGTTATACCCCAGAAGTCTGGCGTTCTCCTTCCATGCATGCTCTTTAAGGGAATTTCATTCTAAGAAGTGGACAGCTAAATAAACATTTGAGATCTTATTGTCAATAGCTATAAATAAAATGTTGTGTATCTTCCACATGTAAAGGTAACAGGTCACAACTATTATAATTAACTATGGATAATTTCTCCTATTTAGTGTTTTTCTTATTACAAACTAAACCAATGTTATCTTCATTTGTAAGGGAAAAATCAGAAGAACTGCCATTCATGACAAAAAGGGAGCATAGTGAAAGGGGTGTTAATTCTGAAGAAAAAGCATCAGCTGACTAGCTTCTCAATATCTGTAAAAAAAACAAAGAAATGATCTGGCTCGTGTGAGGTGCTTGTTAAATACAAATCAAACACCTGTCAGCCAGCTGGGCCGCGTGTGTCACTGCTGAGCCATCTGCAGAAACACACCCCACGCCAGTTGCTTTACTTAGCATGGCCTGGGAACAAGAATCCATTAGACAGAAAGTCAACAGTGGAATTAGCAGCACTTTTTCTTTTAGTGCCCTTCCACTTACTTGTTTGACTTCTTGTGTTTCTATTTTTGGGAGCCTCATGCCAGAGCAACAGTGCTGACTGCTGATTAGACAAGACTTGGCCCGGCCTCAGCATGTCACATTGATTTAATCGATTCAGACTTGAAACATGCAGTATGAATCCTAGGTGTTGATAAATACTGGCTAGCAGTGGGAATTAGAAAATAAATACATTCTGTTTTGCAATACCTATGAATGATTTCACTATATGAATAAAAAGCAGGTTTTGTGTCCAACAACTTGGTATCTATGAATTTAAAAAGGCAATTTACATGGAATTTGGAATATAAAACGTACATTGTAAATTTTAAGGCTTTTTTGGGGAAAGAAGTATATTCATTGACATTAAAAATGCACGTCTGAGCTAGATTTATTTAAACAATTACACGACTAATACAACTCACCCACCAAGAAAAGGGCAAAGGAGAGTTAATAGGTCACAAGTCACAGCAGCCAACAGTATTACCTATAATCTCTGTACAATTTGTACTACGTATAGATTTTCTACTGCATGAACCTAACAACTTTTTTTTTTTAAATCTCATGCACTACTTGTAATCGAAGGTGTTAGCCAGGGAGAAAATACTGTTATATATAAACGAAATGAAGTACAGTAACACAAGAGATCCATAATTATCCTAACATAGATCAATGATCCAACAGATCCAAAATCTAGTATTTGGTGAAGTCCAATATCTAATTCCTCAAAAGAAAACAAACAAAACCAAGCAAAAGCTGTGAGACAAGCTCTACAACAATGCTGCAGCACAGTGAGAACGTTCCTCCCCAATTTCCTGCAACACACTGCTGCCAACTTGTACAACGCTAAGTCTTGCAATAACGGGTATTTTTCTTAAAGCCCTACTTTCTGATGAGATGCAAAAAGCTCAGAATATTGGTTTCAAAACCTACAGTCTCTAGCCCTCACAACTGAAGGAGGAAAAAAAAAACAAACCTACCAAAAAACAGCAAAAAAAAGAAAATAAATATCTATGTGCCACAGACAGAAACCTCACAGAAAGAACCCAATAAATATAATTTACGAACAATTGAAGAAGAATCCCCAAGCCTCCCTCTGCCCTTTCAAATTCCGTAAGGCCCTGACTGAGGCTTTTCAAACATAGTTAAGAATCCCAGAGGCAGGCAGGCTCACAGCTAGACTATTCATGAATCTCTGATTAAGGAACAAAGAGCTGCATTTAATGACCACATTATTTAACAACTGCATTATTTTTTACTTCCACATTACAGAACAGGCTAACAAAAGCCCGTCCTGCATGGCAGCGTGCCACCCTCAATTTCGCTCCCAGCAGCCCAGACCCCTATAAAATGGAGGGTGACCTCGGGTTTCTCTGGCCACACCTCACTTCACAATAGGGGCCGCCGCACGCCGGGCCCCTGTGACCGGCTGCGTTCTGCCGGTTATTACAGTTTCATGGCAAATACCAGAGGGTATTCCCTTCCACCCTGGCTCTTATCTCACTAGTGTCACTCCCCTGAAGGAGCCCATGGCGTTGATGCCAAGCAGTACAAGCGTCAGCATCTGGCTCCCAAAACACATCTGCACTTTTGTTCTACTGAGCCGTACTAATCTGATTTTGAGGGAAACCACAAGAGGACAGAAGACAAAGCCGTGACTTTCTTCAAATGGGTTAGCTGACAGACCAAAGCATTTTTATTTTTTTTTCCCCTCAAAAAGCAATGATTCTTTAATTAAAAATGAATTCTCTGCTCACCAACAGTACACAACCTACAGCGGTCACTAGCACTATTCCCTCCAGAATGGGAAATAACACCCAAGCAGTGTCACCGCACGCAAGGTAACTCGAATCCACAGAGTTTTCTATTGAGAACCAAACCGAACTGCTGTCGTGTAGCTTTAGGAATTGAAAAACCAGGGAGCTCAACAGTTCCTGGAGTTGTGAACTGCAAAAATCACCTAATAAGGCAAAAATAAGTCAGCACAGCAGACAGCTCTCTGGAATCAAATTTATGATCAAAGGCTATTCAAAACACTCCCTTGTAACGCTAAGGAGAGAATGAGAGCAAGCAAGCAAGAACTATACATGCTGAAGCAATGAAACAGGTTTTGGAAAACATAATGGTCTAAAGTATATTTGCCCAGTAAGATTTTTAGAAAGCATATTTATGCATCAGAAAGCTATTGAGAGCTACTGTTTTCATATTCATCCATCTCTTAAAATCAGATATGTATTAATTATACATAAAGACATCACTGAAAACACAAAAAGAATACAAAACTCATACCAAATTTGCTGCTGTAATAGATGGTGTCCAACTGCCTGATTTCCAATGGCCAGCAATTCTCAAACTCAAGGCTTTAAACTTAGTGGTAATAAAATTTCCAACTAGAAAACAATTGTCTTTCTTTTTTGAGGCTAATTATTGACTTGTTTACCCATAAAAACCTAGTTTTTAAAAATTTGCACCATATTTCCTAACTGTTCTTTCAGCTTTACATTCTTACAGCTTAGAATTCTCCTACTTTGAAAAGCTTTCTGACGTGACACACTTTTTCCTATATTAGTGATTATATTATTTCTATCTCTGTTGGAAGACTTGAGAGGAAAGTAGTACAAGGATTTTTCAAAAGCTGCATAACTTGCACAATTTATGTCCATATCTAATCTAAAAATATTGAAATATAATGGATTAGCAATGACAGGAGCTCAGAAATTGATTGGCAGTGAAGACAAGACAGACAAGCTGAGTAAGATGGCTTTAAGCAGTACCTATCCAGTGCTCCACATGCATTTCTGGAAGCTTTCTCAGAGATGCTGATGAGCTACTTTGGAAATATCCCAACCCCTGTCAAGGATCTGTACAGCACATATGAAATGTGGAAGGCACTGCGTCCAGAAATCTTTCGAGACAGCTGCAAGGAAAAGACTGCATTACTGTAAGCTCAGCACCAACGTCTCCTCAGATTTGTGTACTTGCATGAGTGACTGATGCTCGGGGAGCATATGCTGAACTGGCATAATGGGCTATATATCCATGGCTCTTCTGCAAAGTCAAATATGCCTTGGAACATTCTAGACAGAGTTTCCATCGTCTAGCTGGAGCAATGGGGAAAGCAGGTCAATGGTCATAAGGATCTTCGTGATGACACGATTTGATTTGGATGTACATTTAACAAGTTTCTGGTTGTGGATTTTATGACATAGCTGGCCCTGAAGACCTGACCCTGGAGTAACTTAGTACAGAGATGAGTATTCAAAGTGTCTCCAAAAGTTAATTTGAAGTCACGTGCCAGTATAGCACGTCGTTTATAATTTTTTTCCAAAATTTTAAATTAATGGATATATATTTAAATCATCCTGGAAAACTAAGCACTGGAGATTTCTAAGCCATCTTTTACTTTGAGCTTCTAAATTAAACTTCTTCTCAAAAAAAAAAGAAAAAAATCTTTTCATGCAGCAGTTTTCAAACTCATTTTCTCAGGCACCACTAAGGGAAAGGGGAGCTTTTCCCACCAGGCCATACAAAGTAGGCTGTTCAGGAAGCGTTAACGTGCTGTTTTGACACAGCGCGCATACCACAAATGCTATCTATATTGCGTTTTGGGAACCTTTTACTAATCATTTCCTTACCTGTACCAAATATAAAGAGAACTTTATTACAAAAGGGTAATCAAATTTAACAAGAATAAAATCATCAGTGTTAGGTTTCAGAGTCAGTTCAAACTCAAGACAGCGCACTGATAACAGACTTGAGAAAACTGAAGTTACAGCTAACCATCTCATACAGTCAAATGAGAAAAACACCACCACAAACAGCGTTACATGTCCTAATCCTTCTAACTCACAAAACATGTGAGTTCATTTGTTGGGCCATTGTCACAAATACACACAAGTGAACAAAAGAAGGAACAATCCTTTTACAGATACCTACTGCAGTTTCACGTAAATCTAATTTCATTTTCATGATTCTTGAAGCACAAATAGCACTCGTATAGTTAGTAGAGCTCTTGAAACATACACTCAGTTTTTTTTCTCTAGTCCAACTTTGAATATAAATCTAAGTTGTGTAGTGATAAACATTGTTTTTATTCACATAAGCATTTCTTTCTCCTTTCAGTCTGTCTAAACTGTTTATTTTATTAATACACTGTGGGCGTACCCTTACAGTGCAGTAGCAAATGCACAGCATATCGAATATTTCACTGCTTCTTCAGGCTTACCATGCAAAACTAGTTATTTTAAAAAGCTTGTTCGGTATCGTTAATACTTTAGGATGCCTGTTCATAATCTAGGTTGCAAAAAAATTGGTGCAAAAAACTACAACAGTAGAGCTAAGCCATTTGAAAGTCAAGTATTAAAAGTGAATGGTGTCACAAGTATTTCACAAAATGTAGTTTAAGAAACATAGATGCATCATCTCCATCACTATCAATCGCATGTCATGAACTATAAGAAAATAATCACTATGTAGGTTTGGATAAAGGGAAACAGACAAAACCAGTTTAGAGTTTGGTAAGTGTGAGAGTCGGTCCAAAGTAAGTCTTCTGAATTTTCTGAATTACATTTCTGGCTATATCAGTTTTATTTTTCAGAATGCAATGATGGAGAAAGAAAAAAAAGTATTATCACAACAGAAAAAAACAGACAAATATGGAATGGCCAAGAACAGAGCCAACTGCTCACCTTCAGCAGCTTGAGTCCTTTGAGCCTTGTTGCCACCAGCACGTTCTCAGAAGTTTAAGAGCTTTTTGTCTAGCAGGACCCATGACACACATAAGCCATAACTCCCCAAGAGGCTTAGTGCTTTGTATCAAAGTACGTGCCATGGTGGCAACCTATCTCTTAAAACCAGGAACTTTCTCACTAAACATTTCAAGTACACAGAGACCGTTCACCCTTAAATGTGATATGTCAGAACAGTTGAGAGGTTCACCTTGACTGCAAAGGCATCACAGACCAGAAAAAAAAAACCAACAAAAAAACCCAAAAAACCCCAAACAAAACCGAATCCAAACATGACTACATCACCTAGCATCCAGGACATAAACAAACTTTTAATCTGGAGCTTCATTGTCATGGCATTATAGACCCAGAAGCAAAGAGAAGGCAAGGACTTAAATTATTCAGTTGAGTGACACAAGAAACGCAGGAAACAGAAAAATCTCAACTATACAGAGGCAAATCAAACCCAGCTCATCCAAGTTTACAAAATCTCAGGAAAGGAAAGGGACAGAATGAACTCACTGTAAATCAGAACAGAAAGATCTGGTGGCTTTTTTTTCTTCCTCCCCTCTCTTCTCCTCAGAAAAGATCTAAGAACACATTTTTAAGGCTGGAATACTTGATCTTCTAGTCATGGTTCAAAGCATTCACCTCCTTAAGTTACCAGACTAGTTGGAAGGCCTAGAAGCATACTACAAAAGGAGGATCCAACACGTGATATGTTTTGTGCAAAGTCTGATTGTTTCCTGGGCTGGAAGAGCAGAGAGCCTAACCCAGCTCTCTCCTGACGCACAACGCATAGCAGTGACGCTGACCATCTTATCTGTATCTATGCCCCAGCAGGTGCTACGGAAAGGACCTGCATGCACGCAACCCATATGGAGGTAAGAAGACACGACGACTTCAGTAAAGGGGGGTGGGTCTCACCAACAGGAGAGTCCTCTCACCATTTCAGTATGACATGAACACAAGGAAAATAATGAAACTTTTAAAAAAGGAACACTTCCCAGCAGTGTATCAGCCTTGCTCAGATGACACTGGTGGTGTGACCCTGCACACGGCAATGCTGTGAAGACCATTCTTAATGGCAGAGCAATCCGTTCGCCTTGTCATAATAAGGTTAGTCTAACTGCTAGATCACGGTTGCTTTAACTTGTGGAGCCTGATCTGCAGCAGATAGGCAACTGGCATCCTACACCGTAGAGCACTCCAGTCACCTCAGACCTCTGCGTCAGGGACAGATTTAATTTCTCAGGCCATACAGCCAGCACTCTGGCTGCAATCCAATTATACTAAATGGCTTCAGAAGTGCACCCAGAGACAACTGCACTTGCTAATCTTCAAAAAGTAGGCTAACACAGTGCTTCCATTGACATGTGTTTCTCCTGTCCTCACAGACTTTGCTGAGCACCTCCAGAAAGCCAAGGCATAAGGTCTCACACACATAGTGATTCTGATTTACCACAACATTCCAGTTCTTCTTGTATCATGATTTGACAGATAACCTTGAAGAAGTGACCCCAGAAGGCTGATTGCAATCAGTCCTGGTTGCAGGAAGGGGATCATGGTAAGGTATTCCACATCTTCTGACAGTCTACAAATGAAGCGAGTTTCCTTCCAAGGGAGTACTACTACCCTCTTATTTTTCAGAACCACAAACTAATACCACAAAACTCTTTCCTCTGATACTCTCAAGAATTTCTTCTGTTACCCTAAGTAGGATCTACTATTTAAAAAATATCTCTAAAGACGGTTCCCCGAAAAAGGACAAGGATGAAGGAACTATGTAGTTAGACATCAAATAGAGAGTCATATATGTGATGGTGTCCACGATCTACTGTATTGTGACTTTGGGGGTCTTAGGTAGGGCTCCACAGGGACCGCATTTGGTTCTTGACTTGAGATTGGACATCAGCACTGCCACACTGACTGCTTTTGCCCTGAAGGCAGATGAGGTGACAGGCACGTCCTGGTGTTTTGCCAGTCAGTGGAAACCTCATTCTTTACTTTGGCAGCTCACAGGAACTGCAGTAGAAAAACCAGCAAGACTGCAGAACTACAGCCTGAACACTTACCTGTTTTCTTTTGGGTGTTAAGGCTATTCTTATGTCACCCTAGAGTCATCAAGACTTCTACTTTGTTCTCTGTATTAGCTCTCAGCAGATCCAACCTCTCAAATGGTAAGAACCTCCTAGAAGTCTACATCAGTTAGATCTGCACCTATTAGCCAGTACAGCTGTTGCAAAACCAATGCAGCATTTAGCGAATGGGAAATTACATTGTCAGCAATAATATGGCTTACAAATGACAAACGGCCAAATGTCAAATTTGAAGACAGACTGAAGATACGTGAGCTACACAATCTTCACACTTGAGATCCCCAAAAGTCAATGCCATATATGAAGCCTTAGAGACTTCTCATCATTTACACAGATCTTGAAAATTAAGTATACAACCATGGGACTTTTTCCTGGGAGATTCTCCTGGTAAGATTCTTTCAAGTAATAAAGTATATTGGGTAGGATTATTTTAATTTTAGTTTTTCACTACAATGTCAGGTATGTTTGAGCTAATCATTTCTACAGAAACAGGCCTTCTAATAGTCAAGTTTATCTCATTCTAAGGTAAACTTCTAAAACAGGTCAAAAGAATTGATATTGTTGTCTACTCATAGCAACATGAGTAAGATCTGTAAGGTATTTATTCTCTGAACCTTTCCCCAGGAGAAGCAGTATGAACAATGGAGTAGTCCAGTGGACAGGTTTTGGGTGTATCAGAAAGAGCCCTTCTGCTCCCCAAAGCCTCAAACTGCATTTACATAAAAGTAAACGTACAGTTTCTTGCTTCTTTTTTCTATTTCTAACTAGTGATTCAGGGCACATCTGCACAAAGCTCAGAAAAACACAGTACAAAAAAAACATAAAAATAGCCATACCAGTCAAACAAATATAACATCGCCAACAAAAGATAATGCGTATTGAAGGGTTTAAGAGGATAAACAAACAGCAGTAGCTCCTGAGAACGCCATCCTAGCATGGCACTGTCTGCACCTTAAGTTGCTGAAACATAGGAGACGCCTTTGTATATAACAGTGCTCAGACTATTTTTATTCCTTTATATTGTTCAGTTGTCTTTGAATCTATGCACATTTTTAGCATCCAGTACATCCCAGAAAAAGGAGCACAAAAATAACAGACGCACACGAATTTACATAGCCCTTGATTCATTAACTGAGAGACAGAGCACGTTGACACCATTCATGATGAGGACAATAAAGTGATTCTGCCTCCAGAAAGGAGTTAATAATTCCACACAGCACTGTACTACTCTGCGTAGATGTGACAACTCCAGCTAGCAGAAGCTGGGTGGCTGGATCTCAGTTTCTTCATCTAGCTATGCACGTATAAAATATTTTGTTTGCCTTTTTTTTAAACAGCTTTTGGTTTTGCCAGTTTCAGATTAACATAGCAGTTCATTTCTAATTTGCAACAATAGTAGGGTTTTTATGTAGTCTGAATTAAAAGAGTTACAATGTTCAGGAGAAGTACAGTATCTTGATATTAAATATGAACTGACTGTTGAACCTTATGTAAACTAACAGGAGCTTTGGGATTTGGTCTGACAATGAATCTGCAAGGCACTAAGCAAAAAAACAAACAAAACAAACAGAACAACAACAAAAAAAAATCCAAACAGTATTAACCATGGAAACTGTAATAACAACTTGTACTGGAAAAGCAATGTAGCCTGGTAATTTTAAATAAAGATAACATCAGAGAAGGAGCTACAGAAAGAGCCAAGGGAAAATACAGCTTCATTCTAGATCAAGCTCATTCAATCTACAATGTTTTACAATAACTCTTTCCATTAACTCATGTCTGGGAGCACGGTAAAGTAAAAACTGCCTAGCCGGATCAAATCAAAGGTTTCTCTGGTCAAGTATATGACTAAAATTGTGGCACCAACAGGTACCTACAGAAAAGTAAACAAAAGTAAACAAACTGCCAAAACATGGCAGTGCAGGTAGGAGAAATTCATTTTCTAACAGAGTTGCTCTATTCTCCCATTTGTGTACATAATTACAGATAAGCCACTGACATAATGAACACTTCCCGGGAGTCAAATTACATATCAATATACAGGAACATACCTTTTCGCCAGGAAGACCAGCAAGACCATCCTGTCCTTTCATGCCCATTTCACCCTACAAAACAAATTGTTTAGTTAGAAGTTCTAAAGACATCTGATGTTAACAACAAGTACTCAGGTTATATCTGATTCAACAGAACAGCATCTTCCACCCTCTTTTTGTCTTGCTTAGTAACGTAATCACTGTGGAGGAGGATGCCCTACATGTAACACTAACATTAGACAAAATAAATACATTTTAAAACACCTATAATGTCAATTAAGGCCTTCATCTGACAAATACTTTCACATTTCCATAAAAAGCAGGGCTGCTGATTTTAAGGGAATTCACTGCAACAGCAGACTGAAGCCAAGGGGGTCCATTTTCACTGGGTTGAGCATGTTCTACACTGAGAAAACTCAACATGTAATACAGGTTTGTTTTGTCTTAAAGTCACGTGCCCACAATATTTTTAAAAGACACTATTTAAACTCAGTTCCTCTCTCCCTCCCTTTTACCCCAACAGTGAAACCAAACCTCAAACCATCAGCAATCTATAAGAAAATTTTTGTTTTAAGAGACAAATGACCTACTGATATGGAAGAACCCAGCAGTTGCAAACTGGACCATAAGTCCTAAAAATGATTAAAGAAAACATCCAACAAAAAAATTTTGCTTAATAATGTCAAGTATAAGGGTTACAACGTTTAAAAGAAAAATTGGGTGGACGCTAGAGGAATATAACAAAACTACTGAAACCATATTGCAGTCTTCATTTAAAAACAAAACAAAATATTAGGTTTGTCTACTTGTACCAAGAAGAGAACATTCTCCAGAAAACGCCACAGCCTCTATTGGAGTAATCCATTCTTTATGAAGAAAACGTCACTGGTTTGAAAAGAATTAACTATCAAATTGTTCTTCAAGAAAAAGGGTTGCACAAAGAAGCAGAAGAGTCACACTTAGAGAAATAATTGGTTCTTAAAACAGGTTGCAAACCTAGGCTTGGAGCCCAAATCTAAAACCGCAAACCCAAAAGCCCCTACTGAGGAACTGGTGCCCAAGACCTCTAAATTCACCAAGTGCGTAAATTTAAATAGCAGAATCCTGGAAACTCGTAATTCTGATATTCAGCATATGCAGAAACTTCGTGGTATTAGGCAAGGTTCATCAGTTTAGTCAATAAAGCCACTCTGCAGTAACAAATATCAGTTTCTGGATAGACACACAGTGTTGCAGCGACTTCTTTTTCTTCTGTTACATATAGGGCAGCAGATGCTCAACTCAACAGCGTAGCACAAATGCTTTATCTAGGCCACTGAATGTACGTGTTCAGTGCCCTCCGCAGCCTCTGAGCGCTCCCAGCCCGTACCCCTCCATCTCCTCTGTCCTCTTTATTCAAATTTTGGAACTCAACAGCGTAGCACAAATGCTTTATCTAGGCCACTGAATGTACGTGTTCAGTGCCCTCCGCAGCCTCTGAGCGCTCCCAGCCCGTACCCCTCCATCTCTGTCCTCTTTATTGAAATTTTGGAACGGCCCTTAGTGATCTCTACCTCAAAAGCAGACCACAACCCTGTGCACACAAACAGCGTGAACCCCCTGGCACGATGAGAGCTAAATAAGCAGGGCTGGCCTCTGGTTACCTTACCGTATCACCCACAGTGCGACTCTCTTGTCTCGGCACCCTCTGTTCCCTTATGCCACTTGCCAGTATTTTAATAGACCAGAACGACTTCATTACATTCAGCAGTGTATTTTTACATACTGTATAGTCTAAAATTACACAGCCTGCTACGCGCCAGGAAGCCTTTAGCATTCACGACTTACTAGCCAGTTAACCAAGGTATGTTTACACTTCTGTTCCACTAACTGCAGGCAGACTCCCCACCTCGAAGACAATTATTTTCCACTGCAAATTAAATCATAAAGTTATACTTCTATCTTGCATTTGTGATTTTAATAACCACAGTCTGAAAAGTTCTAGTTTTTCATGCTTTTGTTCAATGAGTTTAAAGATCAGATACTACAGGTTGTACAACCTATAACAGTATTTACACAGGCAGCGTGACAGAACCAAAAAAAAAAAAAAAAAAATAGAGCAAATGCATTTTTAAGGGTTTTTCTGCCTACTTTTTTTGTTTAATGGCATTTTCCTTTGCTTCTGCAGATCTCAAAGTCCTTCACAGAAGTGAAAAAGCATCCTTTTCTCTTTCTTACATAGTAGATGCCAAAAGTATAGAAATGAGATGAAAAACCAGGGTTCCTGACCATTAGGACTACATCTACCCCTAAATAAATCTCTTTTGTGCCTTAACAACAGTATTCTAAACTCCTGACACACATTGCAACTGACCTTTTTAAGTTTATGTAAATAAATTAGTAAGAATGGGAATAAAGAATTGCATTTGCTTAGAACTACCAAAGCCAAGAGAAATATATGCTGCCAGAAGAACAATTTCAGAAGCCAGTGAACACTAGCAGTACAATGCTGGCATTTATAGGTTATGAGCTACGCTCAGTGTAACAACATTCAAAGGTAGTACCCTGAGCTTTAAGTCTACCATTAGGATTTTCTACTAAGGGTACCAGTGAAAATCATTTTCAACTGAGCACAAGATACTTATTGAACAAAATATTTAATCCACAGCACATTTTTCAGAACGTGATTATTTGCGAAGAATAGGATGGTTACTATAATTTTGACAATATTTATTTTGGTCAACTCGTAAGTAGACAGGGTGGAAATTTAGCGGGCTGAAATGAAAATTTAAAAAAAAAAAAAAAAAGAAGAAGCTTCTGTCAACTTTCTGTAAAGTCAAGTCAAACTAAATTCTTAAAAGAGATTGCAGACAGCAAACATGCTTCTTTCCAGTGATACCAATCAGCCTTCTATCTGAAGTGGAAACAATTTTCCACATCTGAGACCACCTGCAGTATTACACTTGTGATCATTTTCTTACATTAATAACTCGGAGAATTTCAAAAGCACTTGATCTTTACCTCTTTGCATCGTGCAGCCTTTATTCAGTGCACCTGTTGCAGAACTAGAAATGATATGCTAGTAGCAGACACAAAATACAGGACCTTGATTCCTATACCACACATTACTATTGAAGAGTCATGTACAGCAAAAAGCCTAAAGCCAAATCTGGTGACAGAGAGAATGACAAAGTGGTAATTATTTAAACTAACAAATGACAGTCCTTCCTCATATAAAACCAAAAGCCACTCTTTTAAGTATTTTAAACACATTATTTTGTCTCTTAAATTGCTAATCTATTTAAAATATATTTCCATTGTGATATGGAGTAGGATTAACTTGACACATTAATATTTAATCTAGAAAACAAACTCTACAAGGAATTTTGAGAGGAGGAAAATATTCTCAGCAGGGTTCTGTACTAACCAGGTACAGATGATGATTTTAATACTAAGATAAAAGCAAATGCACTTAATAGACAGAATGACATACATTAATGTGGCGTAGAGCACACACTGCTACAGCACCGCATTACAGTATTGCTCTTGTCTACAATGGGGACATATTAGCTTACATAAAATGAGTAACCTATGTCAGTTGTCAAAACGCTCCTTAACCAAAATCAGTTTTGGTTTTGTAAGATTTAGTTAAGTAAGTTAGCTTTCCTGGTTTTCATCTCTGCATAGTTAGGTGTGCCAACAGCACTGGAAATGTCCATGTAAGAAAATGTGTATTATTATCAAGAAAGAAGTATCAGCACACTCTGAAGAGAGTTGTTCCCAGCAGACAGGGTACTGGCAGGGTTTCCAAAAGTGATAAAGTGGAAGGTGAAACAGGTAATGTAGAGAACTCATCCTTTATACTAGATCTGTCATCAATATGACTAATGGCAGAGGCAATCCCTGTAAGAAATTACGTAAGCTAAAATTTAAAACTTAGATGCACAGACAGGTAAACATTTCTCATGATTATAAAATGGTGATAGAAATACTTAGACCTGGGGAGAAAAAAAAAAAACAAACCCAAAAACCAAACCCTCATTAGGAACTCTTAGTTGATAAATACAATAAATTCAAATTCGGAGAATTTCCAAGGATGAGAGAGGAAACTCATCCCGAATGCAGCAGCACTCCAGGGTTTCCCTGGCCCTGGGGGAGAAGCAGGGAGTATTCAGCCCAGGAATCATCATCCCTCTCACTCCCAGCGGCAGTGCAGGGGCTCAGCCTTGTCATGGCCGGAGTTGGGTGTCGCTGGTTTAACCCCTGTGCCAGGCCCAGCGCCGGCTGCCTCCCCTGCTCCAGCTTCAGCTCTGGGGTGGCCCCACTGGGGAGGGGGTGACACCTCCCAAACCTCTGAGCACTCAGGGTGCTAAGCACTCACTGCCAGCCTCTCTGCTCCCTCTTGAGGGGTGCTTAAACTGCCATCCTCAGGACTAGAGATGAATACTGGAACTAGCAATACAGTAACATAGAAAAGAGGTATATATTTGGACTTCTTTTTTTTTTTAAGAAAACAAACTGTATTACTAATTATGTTTTTCCTTATTAATTTGATAACTTGGACTATTAGATGGTTAAAACACTAAGTAGGACTACCTATAAATTCTTAGCTCCATAGGCATGGAGTTTTCCCTTCTGCCCATTATAAGATTTTAGTCTACCAAGTACACTGGCAATTCCTGACTTTGTCATCACTGACAGTCAGCTGTATTTTGCCCAAAATTTTCCTTTCTCACGCATTCCAGCCCCTAGGTCCCTATCAATAACCTCTGCAACAAAAACTGGACCAGAAAGGAACTATTCTCAGGGCTGCATAACACAATAAATATGCCTTAGGTCGAATCAGCTGGACCTGGGTTGTAAAAGGAACGACAGAGGAGGAGAGGAAGACTAGCAAGGAAAATAGACAGAAAGAGCAGTCAGGGACCTCATTTGTTCTCCATGAGTTCTTTTTTCTTATCATGCTATTACAAATATTTTCCTAGTGCAACAATATATTGCATAAAGCTATCTCTACCAATACTAAAATAGCCTTTTAACCATCTTTTTCCCCAAGTAAAATGTAAATTAATGAAGCTTACTTGAACGCCAATAAATTTCTCCATGGTGTGCATCAGCAGGCACTTTAATGTTTGAAAGCACTCTGCCTCTGGCTTTTTGCTCCCTGCTGTACTTACAGCATTAACCAATGATCTATTAACAGAGCTTGGAATGGTTCAATATTATATAAAAAAAATTAATTCTCTTTGAATTGCAATTTAAAATCTTTCATGGGCATTAAGTTTGTTTAAAAGAAATAAAAATAAAGAAGATAATATACAATTACTTTTTTTAGCCTCTTTGATACAGAAAATTAATTAGTATATTCAGTATATATGTAGTCATTCCAGTTACTATGATCCATATTCTGTCTTTCTGAAGAATTTCTACATATTGAGGACAAAACAGGACCTTCACATAGTGATCAGAAGACCTTCGCTAACAGTGAATATATTTGTAAAAGTCTGAGTAGTTATACACCATGCTGAAGTAGTAGAAATTGCTTCCAAAACAGAAAACAGGAAATTTATCACTCAGCTCAGCAGAAGAAGAAACCTAGCTCTACAGAACAGATATCAAAATGTGTTAAATCACAGGAGACTTCCACCTGACTTGCGGCCACTTGAAATTTGTGAAATACACTGCATTAAGAATCAAGCTACCATGACAGTAACATGGGATATTCTTCAGGGATAACCTAAATTGTACACTTGACTGCTGCTGCCTCTCAGTTTTCGTCCAACAGGAGAAAGCTATCAGGCAGTCCAAAAAAGGGTGTTTCAAGGGCAGAGATCAGTAAGCAGCAAAGTTGGTCCTGGTGACTTTTTGAGTCTTAATTATTCAGACATTAAGGAACAGGAGGTTGTCCCCTGTTGCAAATAGATGCAGAAGCTGATCTCCCAGCAAATAAAATCCTGCAGAGCAAACATTCCTGGATCCAAGTTTGCACAGGAAACAAAAGGACAGGGACTACTGCCCTTCAAGCAGGTTTTGCTACACAGGAGGAGGTGTATGGTACCAAACTGAACAGTCTGGTCATTTAAGAAGGGACACGGTCTTGAAACTGAGCAGTTTCTTCACCCCCAAAGCACCAGAGATAACGCTTCTGTTGCTGAGTGAAGAACTGTCTTCACAATGTCCTCATGAAGCCTTAATGGAAGGCAGGCATACAAATAGGAAGATCACTCATACAAATGGAATAATTTTGATCAGGGATGCTCCCGTACATTCAGATGGACAGCTTGCCAGAGGTACATCAATATTTGCACAAACGCTTGTTCCAGTGACAATATGGCACTTCAGTCATTTGGACCCAAAATATACTTTGGACTTCAGCTCAGACCTGTCCAGAGGTACTAAGATGAGCCAAGAGTATAGGACTGCCAAGTGTACAGAAATGAAGGGAAACAGGCTAATTATTAAATTTAAAATGCCTAAAAATGGCTTATCAGGTACCGTGCTTTGTACTGGTGACAGCTTAGATATTTTTGAACAGGAAAACAGAGTCTGATCTTAGGGAACAACTATGTTAGACCAAAGAGAAAGGCAATTTTGGGGTGCTTGAATATAGCCTAACACCAATTTATGTATGTAGAGACCTTCTTGCCAGTCCCACAGCAACAAAAAGACACGTAAATTCACTCATACAATTAATTACAGTGGATGGGAAATTTGAATGAGATTAACATAAAATAAAAGGATAAAGAATGTCATGCTGAACAAGAGATAGTATCAATGGATACAGAAATTTCCTAGGAAAGAAACTAAAAAATTAACATTCAACTTGTTTTAACTCAGATGCTGCCACGGCAAGGACATTTAAATATAGTTAGTTGGATGCTAATGATAATATGATTTAGAAGCAAAAGAAAGCAATAAAATGAGGAGCTGAGCACAAGCAAAGTGGGAAACATAGGCTGAAGAACCATCAGACAACTTACAGAAATCCCGTTTTCTTGTGACTGGCCAGCAGAGTCATCAGGAAGCTGCCTATTGCATGTATAACATATTATAAGACATCCAACCACAGTCTGTTACTCTCCTTTACATAATCTGGCAATAAATCATGTATCTCGCATGTCTGGAATGGTCTGGGGTCTTGCTGGCTCTCCACCTCTAATTACTGATGTAAAAAGGCCATCATTGAGAGCAAGTGTTACTGAAAACTTGCATAAATGCAGAGGCAAAGGAAAAAATGGTACTAAAGCCTCCAAGAACGTGGCATTCCACTCCATGATGGCAGGCACTATTCAAGGCAGTATTTGTTTTCTCCCAAAGGTCAGCAGTGAGACGATCCTTTCAATCACCACAGTAATGTGCCCTCCACCCACTCCCAAACAAAACCAAAAAAACCAAACCACCCCAAAAAAGCTAGTAAGTAGCAAGTACTGGTCAACTATAAGGAAGATTCAAATTAAGCAGCTTTCTAGTTCTTTGCTGTACTACCTCTGACTTTAACCTGCTGATTCACTGAATGTTGTGAATTGACATTCACAAATGCCAATTTACAATCATTAGGTTAAGCTGCTGGATGCACATAACCTGCTCAGGCTCTAAATATTCAGTGAAGTATCAGAGTGGCTGGTGATAAACAGATCAAATTTGGATTTATAGGTAGTAGGCCACTACCGAAAAAAAAAAACAAAACACCAAACCCCACTATTTCTATAAATCTTGAAAGATTTCTTTTCATGAATCTCAAGCTTAACAATTTTCAGTTTTATATCTAAACCAAAAATTTTGTACTTTGTAATTACCATTGTCAGACATGGCCTCATGCAATTTGCTATCAGTAATGCACAGAAGTTGAAAGGGTTCATTGACTGTTGGATGGGTTTTGAATCAATGCAGTGAGGGTTTCTTTGTAAAATGAACAGAACAGAACTGGAGGTCAACCACAGGCACCCACATGCTTTATTTAGAGGCACTATGCTTAGTATGGTAAATATTGCTAATTGGCTGTGAGACAGAATGGTAAAAATATTGGCCTTCTGAAGTCTCCTCTCTCATCTTAGCAGCAGTAATAGTCTATACGGATCACATCAGCAGCAGAAGAGCAGTTTCCCAAATAAATGCTAGGAAATTCCCTATGTTGGTAACATAGGCTAACCCTAACACTGACAATTGTTCTATATACTCAGACCTAGGATCAATAAAAATTCATGAGTAAATTTGGAAACTGCCAGCAAACTCTCTAGGTTCAGCTGGGCTATAGAAGCTAACGTGCTCGAACTTTTTTTTCCACCTAGGAAAAAGTTACAGCTAGTATCAAAAGTGAAATGTATATTGGAGAAAAGGAGTTGGAGGGGAAAGGCACTATCAAGGAATTTACTTAATTTCAACTGACTGTGTGGATAAGCCTTCTCAGAACTGGACCCATCTCAGCCAGGTACTGCAGGCCCAGGAACAGTGCTGGCTGTCTTCACAAACTATTTCAGATCGTGTATTAAACAGCGTGCCGTGAGGCAGGATACTGGGTTAGGACACCTCCATCCTAACCTCTGGATTAGGACATTCCAGGTAACTTCCCCTCACACTGCATTCCCTGAACTCAGAATTCCTGTCCCCCGTCTTTCTGGCTGATTTGCAACAGTTTATTCAAGCTGCCCCCTCTGTTAGCACAAGAAAAACACATTCTCAGAGACGTCCTAATCCAACATCCTCCAACCAAATTTAGGGAATGGAGTATGAAGGGAAAACATCTGCTATGCTGACCTTCACTATTAGGAAACCCCCAAGCTAAATAGCACAGGAATGTCATGGTAAGCATTACAGAAGAAAACTACAAAACAGGCCCACAGAAAGGAGCACCAACTGGCCTGTCTCAGGGGCTTGCCAATGGCAAGTCCCTCTCTCTTGACAATTAAGAAAGTTTCAAGGAAGAGCGATGTCAAAGAACATACAGTGCTGAGGTCACAGGAGTCAATTCATACCCTCCTACTGATGAGCGCAAGGATGAATCCACCACACAGAATTCTATCCATCAGCAGCGACGTGCACACATGATGTGGGAAAACCCTTGTCACAGACGACATAACATGACTTCTCTTTCTTTGGCTAAGGGGAACAGGCAATAGGACGTGCTGACCGGGTTGGGCAGGCATGTGCTTCCCAGGCAGGTAACCCGCCTTCCCTGGAGCTGGTGAGGGGACCCCAAAGCAAGACAGCTGTAGGCTGCCTGGCGGGAAGCCCACACTCAGAGACCGACTGATAAAGGATTTAACCCAGGTGCAGGGACATTCCTTTAAGGAATAACAAAATCGACAGAGTTTCTATTTAAGAAAGATAAGCCAAAGATAAAGGTTTGAAAGACAGAATTCAACTGATGTTTTACCTTTTCACCTTTATCTCCTTTCTGGCCTGGCAAACCAGCTACTCCTGGCAATCCTGCTTCTCCCTGATTTTAAAAGAAATCAAAAATCAACAAAGAAGCAGATCCAAAATATGTATTTGGTTTGGTTTCCTTGTCTTTATCACAAAAATCTAACAAAGCCAATGACTCAGACTAAATATAGTGCAACGCCCAGGAGAAGGATTTAAAAATAACCATTATGTAGAAAATAATTTGTTCTCAAATAAAAGCATTTACACTAAATATAATGGCTAAATATAATTCTCATTTTTACCATGGATATTTTTTTTGGTGTGTATTCAGACAACCAAACCTTGCAGGCCTCTGCAACTCTAACTTTGAATTAACTAAATCTAAAACATACTGTTTCTTAACAGGGAAATACCACTTAAGTACATTACAACACTATAAACCAGCAAGATATTTTTCATAACTACAAAAAAAAAAAAAAATCGAACTTTTTTTTTTAAAGCTTAACTGGATTAAACAGCATGATGCATTAAAAAGCAATAGGAAAATGTCATACTTTATTTGGAAAGCAGTGGCATCTCTCTCTAGATTCTTGTTGCATTCCTGGAAGCGTGTATATTTTGCTGGCATGAACAGTCACTGGTGATGAAGTTGTAGCAAGTAACCTCTCCTCACGTGGGCACTAAAACAAAAAGAAGAATTTCTGATATTCGGTCCACTTTGGTTAATAGATAAACACCATCCAAAGACTATTTTTAAGCTACTTTCTGTTTTAATGCTCCTGTACACAGCATATTACAGAGAAGCCACAACAATTGCCAAACAGAGAAAAAAGCTGTAGTAAAACGAAGTCCAATTGTGATCCTCCTGTACTAAAATCAATGCCAGTTAAAACTGATTCGACTGACCCACTTCCTTCTTCCAAAAGAGCTCAAACAGAGGAACAAAGTCTCCCAAAATTAGAAGTAGAAAAGCAGAAAATACCCATGGGGAAAAAAAAAAAAAAAGAGGGTACTTAGTCTCGTTCCATCCTCCACTCCCCACCCCAATATGCAAAATGTCAGTGTGAGTGCGAGGGAAAACTCGGTCATTTTTTTTGGTCACGAAATACTTTCAGCACGCAGTTTTGAAACAAACAAAAAGCCCTGAAGTCAACATTCACCTGACTGTAAGTCATAAGAGCTGAGCCAACCTGAAGATATACTAAGGACAAGTCAACAGAACCTGATAAATTTCAGAAGCTCTCATTAAGACGTAATGAGGTCTGTGCGAGCCTTCTGTCAAATTGCCACAGGATTTATGGCTTGGTGTAGAAATTAGTATGCAGGGATAAATACCTTCCCTTATATTATTGAAAATGTAGCCCTTGTAATCGGTAAGGAAGTAATGAAAAAATAAATCAGAAAAGGTAATGCTGGTTTCATTATCAAAGTCATTAACAAGTAGTCCACCATTTTTTACATCTTCAACATAAGACATACAAATGAAACCGATGGTACTTTTAGCTATATAGCTGAATGAATGTTTAAGATACTATTAATAGAGGCTGTCCTTGATCTTTTTGTGTTCATATATAATTAGGGTTTGCTTTGGTTTTACTTTTTTGCTACTGTGTCATAACTGCTAAATAAATTGTATTTCCATGCACAAAGTGGAACCTACAGAGAAAAATCCATTCATTTCACTTATCCATGAGCTTATACATTCACAAGAAGGCCTGCACTATTATCACGAAAGTATTTTGAAATATATTTGAATGATAAATTATTATTTAAAATTGACATTTCCCTTGATAAATTAGATCCAGCCTCTTCCATGCTTCTGAGCAACTATCAGTTGTCAGTTCCCACAGAATCCTGCTCCTCTGTTCTTGGGCAGCTTTATCCCTCCATTCCAGGTACCCTTTTTTCCCATCTCTTTGTAGATGAATCAATTAGTCCTTCTGCATGCTCTGGGTTTTTACACTGACTGCAGGCTGGACGGTGACGGTGCTGCCTGCTATCTCAGAGGAGTCTGCTCTTACAGATTATTCGTAACTAGCAGACCAATATTTTAACTTTCTTTCTGAGTTTTTTTTTTTTTCCTTTATTTTTTTTTTCTCCAGTGGGCTTGATTCAGCAAAACAATCCCATCCGCAACTTCAAGCATTTCTATAGTTCCAGTGTCTTCCAGTTTACACTGATTCTGTCTACCAAATCAAAAGGGAAAAGTGAATCCTCTAAACTAAATCAATGTTTTCCCTTATATCAAACAATATATACATCTCAGCATCTGCATTATAAAGAGGAAAGTATTTGCCCATTATGAAACATTCATTCCTCCACGTCAGTGTACTAAATAAGGGAAACACCCTCAACACCTTCCTATCTTTCTTCATTTCCACTGTCATGCAGACTCTTTCATGGGCTTTGTTTATCATCTGTCATGCTTCACTAGATACAATTGTTACTGAAAGGGCCTCTTATTTGAAGGCATCCTCAGGTCATTGCAGTAATTTGTTTCCTACCCCCTGAGACTTCCTCAGTTACTAATTAGTTATTAATCAATGTTAAGAAATGCATTTAAAAACCACTAGCAGCACCTAGTGCCTTTTACTGAAGTTCCACTGTGCCGTTTAGTTAGGCAGCAAGAAACAATGTACCATGACTCCAGATACAGGATTCATTTTTAGGAGGCAATTAATCTAACACTTCTATTGAAATTTCTTTACAACTCTGTAGTAAGAAACAATGAAGCAATTTCTTTTGTTAAAATGCAAATATTAATACAAGTAACTTACCAGGTCTGCAGATATTTCACAACACGTATCTTCTGTTGCAAGTTTTGGATTACAATAAACTGTTAAACAGTGAAGTTCAATCTATTAAGAAATACAAAAGAGGTTAATATGAGATGTAAAAAATCGTGTGTTACGGCATGCATTTTCTTATCTTGGCATAATAAACTTTCTCTCTGAAACACTGTGTATTTCTGAAATGCTGGAGAAAGAGACAAATCCAAAACATTTACACAGCTCCTCACTTAAGGAACAAATTATGCAGTCTATTACTTTGATGTAAATCACATTCTAGATTTCATTTATCTTCATGTAAGTTGCATCCCTCTGTACCGCTCTTGCTATGCTACAGAGGCATTTTAGCCCTCTAGACATCCTCTGCAAACCTTCTTTTCAGGAGCATAATTTTCTCCTGCAGTCAACTAGAGTAAAAGTTTGATAAGCTGTCTCACGTACATCTTCTATCACTTTGTCCAGACCTTTGCCTGAACCTTGCCACTAAATCACCTGAAGAGCACATATCACAAATTCTGTACATAAAGCTTCCATTTCAGAGATTTTGGGTGGATTGGTGAGATGAACAGCACCTAATCTTAACTAGCTAATCTTGCCCTTGTATGCCTCTTTCTGCATCTGTTTTGAATTCTCTTATTCTCTCCCTTGCAGTTAGTATTGACAAGAGTGACTGTTGGTACAGGATCCGCTCTGCTGCCTTCATCAGCTTTATGCCCATAATGTTCTCCCACAAACGTGGAAATCCCAGTTGGCAACTTCCACTCAGAATTATCCAGCCCGTGCCATGCAACCAACACAAGATAAAAGAATCTGCTCCTTCCTGCGTGCTGCTTGAAAATGAGGAGATGGTGTATACATTTCAAATAAAGTTGAACTCAGTCTTGGAAAATAAAATGGAGCTTGAGCTTGGCCCCATGAAATAAGAGCTCTGAGTCCAGGCCAAAGTGTGCAGCGCCTCACAAGACTGATTCCTCCCACAATGCCAGCTTGCCATTACAATGTGCTGTTTTCATCTGGAACTGTACAGTGTACTTAACACAGCAGAAGCTTTCAGATGGTCGCTACAAACTCCAAGCCAGATGTTTTAAACCTAGTAACTGGATGTCAGCGTACTTAAACTGACATTTCCTGGAGCTTTCAAATTACTTGCTGTGAGCTCTCTGCCTGAGGAAACAGAGGAGAGCATCTCTGGGGCAGAACACAGCCCAGAATATTATCAGGCTGCCTTGGGTCATTCTTGCACCACAGGCTGCAGGAAGCACACCTCCAGCCACTTCCTAATCCCTCCCATTCGGAGGAGGGAACGACAACTATAAACAACGTGCCCCTGTTTCTGCATTGCTGAATTACCCTGGGACATGATACAATCCTGATTAGTGGCAATCCTTAATTTTTTTATGCCTCCTCTTTATCAAAGAGAGAAACTGTAACAAATGACTGATACAAATTAATAAATAAATCTCAAAAATTGAAAGAAAAAAAACTACCTCTGGAAGTTCTCTCTAAATGCAGGAATAATATGTCTGTGGTAACTACATGACTCTTACTACAAAGCAAATACAGAAGAACAGACTCCTGAAGCCAGGTCCAAGTTTTTGTAGTTACTTTGGTACCGGAAGGTTTGCCTTAGCAGATGCTACAGCATTACATATTGTTTAGAGAAAAAGACTTAAAGACTTCAAATTAAGAATACACCCTCAAAATTAATAACCAGTTTTGAACCTTTTATCTACATAATTCTTTACGAAGGTGTTTGCAAAAGCATGGCTAAAACACGATTTCAGCTTATCCAGTTTTCCTTTCATCCTACTTACATCTACAGGCTTATCATCTGCAGTGCGAGAAGCAATCAGAGTCCTTCCCTGCAAGTCAATGGTGAATTTTTCATCAGTCTGCTTTCTCTCAATTAAATTACAATCCAAATAGAGGGCAATGATCCCTGACTGCACGCTAATACCAAGCTTATGCCACTGACGATCAAACAATGGATAAATTTCTCGACTCTTGAAAGTGTAGTGCAGTATATTTCCCTGAGCAGATTTAGTCATATACTCCACAACTTTTTTTGTACCATCCAGAAGGATAGAGACCTGAAAGCAAAACAAAATAAAAGTGATCACTTAAAAGTTATGAGTATAAGAATAAAACACTTATATAAACTATATCTAACAAAAATACTTTTGACTACATAGATTGCACAAGAACTATGTTATGAAGTATTCTCCTGTGTAACTCTGTAAATACAGACCAGCTATAAATTATAACATGCCTTCTTATCCTAGTTTGCGGTCTTAACTCATTACATTTTGCTAAATGTCTTTCAGTCCTATAACAAATCATCAATTATTTCAGAGCACTCTGTCTATTCTGTATAAACTGTAGCTACATCCAGTGGTGAAACATCCACTAAGTTATATTT
>NW_009624156.1:0-1638 GCF_000690535.1 Cariama cristata | reverse complement strand
CGGCCGCCGGGGACAAGCCGGCCGAGGCCGAGATCGGTTCCCGCTCCGCTTGCACCTAGGGGCGTTTCCCCCCCCCGAGGCCGAGCCCTTCCCCTTACGAGCCGCCACACCACAGTTAAATTTCCATCCCCGCACAACCGTCCCTCGCTCGTCCACTCTGCCAAGCCCAGTCCGGGTTGCTACCGCACCTGTCCGCCTCCTGAAAGGCCTCTGCCAGGTGTCCGAGCGGGGCAAGGCTGCTGTACAAAGGGCTGCACACGGGGAAGCAACAACAGATTTCCCTTCAGCTTTGGCAGGGACTCCTCCACCGCAAGGTTAGGCCTCCGGGAATCGAGGGCCGTAAAGGAAAAGGGTCCTTCAATCAGCTTCTAAACCCAGATTTGTCCCAGTTTGTTTTCCAGAGGTGCTCTCAGAACTTAAGACTGATTCAGGTTTGTTACCGGTTATGCTGACACAGGACTAATCGCTCCAGCAGATTTTCAAAACAGAGGAAGCAGGCAACACACCCTCACTCAGTACGAGATGCTATGTGGTATTCGCCAAAGGGTGCTCACAGGGCATTTTTCCCCCACTGTGACAAAACTGGAGTTTTCATGGCCACAACAAATTATTAAAATGCTAAAAGCCGTATCATGCTGCTAATGTTCCTTAATATATTCCAAAAATCATGGCTATGATCCACAACTTGTTTTCACACAGCCTTTATTCAACTGCCCTTAAAGGGAAAACGTGGGCAAAAAGTAGAAACGACAGCATTCCTAACACGGCCTAACAATTCCCTCCTAGAACACGGCTTAACCATTCCCTACCGGAACAGGGAATAAAGAAAGAAACACGACTGGGCGAAGTCAATGTAGACATTATACCATACCCTTACAATTGGTTTACTCCCTGGAACATACCAGACAATGAGACTGTGTTTGTTCTGCTCTCGCTGGCAGGAGCACAGGGTTTCCTCTCAAATGCACTGTCATTATCACTCTGATTTTAACCAATATACTGGAAATTAATGCTTAAAAGCACGCAATTTCGCAGAAACTTCCTGGACATTAATTAGTCAAAAGGGAGCATGTGAGTGTAAACCTATCAAAACTTACACTTGCATCATAACACTTTATACAAGGTTTGCTTTGCATCTCTATTAACCATCACAACCAGAATTCCCACACTGCCGTTGTTCAGAGCTATACGGGTACAAAATGTCACTCTTGGAATCCAAATCTAAAGAAACTGCCAGGACTCAGATTCCAGATCTTACTCATTAATCTGCCTTTTACCTACTGTTCAAAATTAAATTAAAAATAATAATCGGGAACCCTACACTATACCTGGATCTTTTTGGCAAGTTTCACTGCAGCAAAGTCATCAGGCTCAGCCGCGACCTGCCGGGAACACAGCCCGCACCGTCCATGTCCCCAATTCCAGGACCGGCTACCGCCTACGGTTCAGTTGGATGATTTTTATTTTTATTTTCTTTTAACTGACACAATGTCTGAGCCCAAGCCTGAAATCTCCATCCTCACAAAACTCGGCCACACACGACCTCCTCCCCAGTGGCAAACCCACGTGGCGCCAGGACGTGGCCTCTCCGCAGGTTTTCCTGTCGGGAACAGCTCTCCAGGAAAAAAAAAAAAAAAA
>NW_009624155.1:0-297 GCF_000690535.1 Cariama cristata | reverse complement strand
CAGGGTTCCCGGTGAGCTCCGGTCTCGAAAAAACGCTGTCACTGCCCTTGATACCGGCTGGGCTATGCTCCCGCTGTGCTCCGGTCCCAAAAAAGGGCCGTCAGTGCCCACGCGTCCTGAAAGATCTCACTTTTTCCTCACACCCCGGCCGGTCACAGCAGCCCCGTCCATCCACGGCAAACTCACCTTGTGGTGGGTTTTCAAATCCTTCTGCCTTATTGCTGCACGAGCAGTGCATTGATGAGTTTGGGTAGGGGTTTTAACTTTGTTTAAATGTGACCTCTCTAGTGCTAGGGT
>NW_009624154.1:3627-8920 GCF_000690535.1 Cariama cristata | reverse complement strand
CTCGCACGCAGTGATTCCGGTGAAGGCTGCGGATGCTTTGGGATGCACACCCCGCATGGCACCACAGCCGAAGGGATCAGGGAAACTGAGGCACCCCAAAAGATCCAGCTTCTGTTTTACCGGGCACAGAAGCTTCTGTTTTGCACAAAGTCACTTGGTCTTTTATACAGCCAGCACAAGTACAGACCTTACCCGTGATGTGAGCGTAGCAAATACAGAGATAGATTTTACACATCAGCAGTATAAAGCGAGCCGAAAGCGGGGGACCGGCATGCCTCAGCGCCGTTCAGTCTGTTTGCCTCAAGTTTGGATTACAATACGTATTAGCAGATTTCAAACCCACTCTTACAGCAGAAAAGACACAGGAAGGACAAACGCTCCGTCCATCCGTCGCTCTCAATCACAGCTCCTTAACGCACAGAACACCAATTTGTGATGTTTGCTTCTTCACAGAATTTACACTTAGGAATATTTAGACATTTTACAGTTGAGGTTTTTTTTTTTTTTAAATTATAAATAATGCTGCCAGTGTCTTAATCAGTCTTTCTAAAAATCTATAAAAATCCCCAATAGTGCGCAACAAAAGAAAACAGACAACTCCCAAGATCTGCAATTGGATTTAGTGCTCTGGGTATTTAGTTAAGGATGTGTTCCTTCATAACCTCCATTTCACAAGTTATGCCAGTACCATCCTGCTGATCAGAACTGGGCTACGGCCACGTTTGGTACTCAAAGTCTGCCTCCATACATGTGATTCTGTCAAACGCAATTTCCTTGTTGGGAAACAAGTAGTGGAAAAACCCGCTTTTATTTTCCTCTGCATTTTTTCTGACTCAACTTTTTATATCTTTAGTACAAATGAAAGCCATGAAAACTGACTTCTAGATCAAGGTGACTTTGAAAAACGTCCGAGCAGTATTATTTTAAAGACATTGGCCTGAAGTCATTAGAAAAGACAGCCTGTGCTGCCTAACAAACCGCGGCGCAGTTTCTCCCCAGAAGGTACCTGTTTCTCCCCACGGGGCACTACCCAGCTAACTCACACCAGAAAAGACATACACAAACTACATTTGCAAAGAGACTTCTGGTGGTATCCAAATCAGTTCCTCTTACAGCCTGGAAACCAGGAGCGGTCCGAGATTAAAGCACCAGACTGGGAGTCACGAGATCCAGCTTGGCCTTCAGCAAACGCTTTAGTCTGAAAGAGAGATAAAGCCGAGGACGCCGGCGGGAGATGCTCTGGGAAAAGCCCCGGGGTTCTCGGCTCAAAGGTACCGAAAGAGCACAAAGTATTTCACAAGCTTCTTGGCTACACGAAGTTATCGCAGTACCTATTTTATAAGAACGGGGTGCCTATAGGAAGAATTTGCGTTCCGAGATGGCCAAGCAACATACGCCTAACACAGCGAATACGGAAATCGTGAAGACCTGCACGCTGCCTCTTGCTAACTGGTGGAATCAACCAGGAAAAGCCTAATTTCCGTGGGGGAAGCGGCCCGTTCACAGCAGCGTTTCTGCCCCCGATAGCCAAGGCCAGCGCGGCCAGGCAGTCAAACGCGGAGGCGAACGGGCGTCAGCAACCGCTGCTGCGAAGGCCGTCGGGCGCCCGGGCCGTCCTCATGGCCTCTCCTCCACAAAGCTGCCCAGCATTTTGTATCTGTTCTGCTCCAGAATAAAACTAAACCACTGGGGTTCGGGACTTGTCATCCTGCTTTGTATTTTGCCTGAAAGAAAGGACCAAGCGCGTCCTGGAAACTCACCTACATAGGCAGTCTTGCTACCTCTCCGGCTTGCTGTGATTTTATCGGTGTAACGATCCTGAAACAGAGTAAAATAAAAATTATAAGTACTTCATAGGGCAAGAAAGCCCAAGCTAAGAGGGGTTCGCACTTGTGGTTTAATTTTAGTCACACAGACTACAGTATTTGGAGATTGGCCTCACTGAAAAAAAATCTACCTCAAACCTCCGTAGGAGGCCTTTACATACCCAGAAAAAACCCTGAGATCTGATCAGTCCCCAAAAGTACAAGCTCCTGCACCAGACACTGTTCGCTATTGCAAGACTGGCAAATCCAGAGCACGCGATATTTAACACCCTTCTTAAATCTTCATGGTATAAACCGCTAATTTTAAAACCAAGACTATATGACGACGACAACTCAACGAGGGCAGCAATTTAAGAGCGTTGGTCGCAAATGATAGAGGAATCGGGCACTCGATGCGCACAGCTCAGCATCACCAAGAACAGAAACCAGGGACTGAAGAACACCTGAAAGATCACACCGTTTGATTTCCTTCAAAACGGTTGGAGCTGATGATCTCTGAGGTCTCTTCCAACCATAATGGTTCTACCTATGATTCTAAAACCTCGGTCTATAATACAAGCACAAACCAAGCTGACTGCCTTGATGCTATGGGTGAAAGAGAAGGTGATACAAAACACAAGGTGACGTGCCTCCTGTGACAGCTAGAGAGGGGACTTTGTCTACAAGTAAAGCCTAGTCTAAGGCTAGTCTAGTAAAGCAGCCTAAGGGCGCGTGCGTTCAGCGCAATACCCACGCGGGTGTACAAATACAGACGTCGAGTTCTGAAAACCGGCGACTAATAACCTAACATGGAGCGGTGATGGCTACGTTAACCTTCCCTGTCATTCACAACGCACGTTTACACACTTTGGTGTCCCTGTAGAGACACCCACTGTCAGATACAGTGCAACACAGGGATCGTACGCACCGGGCACTTACTAAACTGGCAAAGCGGCTGGGGCACAGCTAACTCATTAACCAGGGCACGGCGGGATCCACGATCGCCACTGACACTCTCTGGAAGAAAAACAACCGTCATTTGCCAACGGCCGGCGGAGATCTGGCGCAGAGCCCTGGCACCGCTCAGTCACCGGCTGAATAACGCAATTAGTTACGAGATTTACCCGCCCCGCTATGCCTGAAATGTAGAGCTGATTCCCGGTGCACTAAACCCAGAGCCCAGCCTTCCCCAGGCAGCAACGATGGGGTCGGAGAAGTCAGAGCAATTCAGTTCCCCCATTCCCAACAAACAAGGGTGGGCGGGGGGGGGAAAGCATCCCTGAAAGTTCCCAAGGGATGGTCCTTACCACGGCAGAGCCGCGGGCTGGCAGCGCGGGCAGCATCCCTTTTGGAAATCACACGCCACTTCCCGCGTTGGAATCGGCGTCAAAATTTTAATAGCTGCTGTTAAAATCATTGTATGGAGTAGGAAAATAAATCGCATTCAAGAAGAGCCTGCCTCGCCGCAGCCAGCCCCGGCTGTCCCCGTGCCAAGCTTGTGCTTTTCACCCACAGCAAGGACCCCAAGAGAAAGGCAAGGCGTGCCCTCGGTGACACGCGTGTGACAGCCGTGTTGCGCAGAGCACGGGCTCCAACGGAAAGGCGTCTGCTCCGCTTAGCTGTGCCAGTTCTCGCTCCGGTCACAGCCCCTGCAAACCGTTAAGGGAAAGTAAGAAAAAAATTAATCTGTTGATTTCTGCTTCCTGATGGAGACCAAAACAATCTTTAAAGGCATCTAAAAAATAAACACAGCTCATAGGGGCCGCTTTCCACCCTAGAGCCATAAAGACTCGACAGTCCTGCCTAATCAAAGCTACTATCAAATTAGTCATAAAAACCCACAAACCCAACATTACTCGCATAGTTCGAGGCTGGCATAACATCCCCCCTCCGAAGTCCTCCGTAAGACATGCCGCATAGCTGGAGCGCCAGCGTTCCAAGGTCAGGCATCCTCGGGAAGGAATAAATCAGGGAAGGGCACGTGGGAGAGAGAGGGAGAGATGAGAAAATACTGCTGCCGAAGGGGTCCCAGCAGCCAGCTCCAGCTGGAGCATCCCTGCTTTGCCGGACAAGTCCCTTGTGAGTTTTACAGGAACAGAAACCAGATTCGGCTCAGAAGGCGGCGGTCCCTCTCCCCAAAGCGTCAGCGACATTTTCTGCTTATCCCAGCTCCAAGCTTACACCAAAAAGCCTGACTTTTTTTCTGCCTTGAATCTAAAACCACAGCCAAAAAATGTATTTTGGGATCTGCTCAGACTTATTCACAGCAGTGACCGACAACACAGAGGATTTTACTTACAACAGCACCGACTTTCACATTTTTAGGGCAGCGACCCCACCCAGACAGCTGCAAAAACAAGCAACGGGAGAACAGACCACCCTAAGATGGCTAAAATGATGCAGGAAAACAAGAGTTTGGCTGAAAGATTATGGCTTTTCCTTAACAAAAATAACGAGCTCTTTGCAATTAATCTCTCATTTCTGAGACTTTTTGTTGCATTTGCTTAAATTCCTCCTCCGCAGCGCAGATGGACCCTTTCCCTGGCGAATGACGTTGGCGATGCTTTCGGAGTTCTCTTGATTGAGGAACAAAAGCCCCCTGGGCTTCTGGGGAACTGCTACAGGACTGCGCATCCTTATTTCGCGCTGGTTTACGTTCACCTCCCGTATCTCCTACAACAGCGGAGCTTTCCAGAGAGGACCACTTCTCCCCAGCTGTGCCGGCAGCGTTTAATAAGGACAACGAGAAAGCGGGATCGACAAGGGAGAGGAAGATGATCAGCAGAAGATTTTGGAAATACATGGAAATCACAAGAACTTTGTTTTTTTTAATGCAAACTGCAACGAACCACCGCGGGACAGAAGTTCTTGCACTTTGCCGTGATGCGGCAGCAGGCAAAAACCAGCGTTAATGCCTTCGGTAGCTGCTTGATTTTATTTTTAAAAACAGAAAGGAAATGTTCTTCTGGAAATACTCTGGCTACTCATCGAGATGATTAACGACGCGGCAAAGAACCTTTTTTTCTTTCGTTAACTGAACAGGTATGCACAGATACATCAAGTAGCTCAGAACTGCAGACTGTGCCAGTTGCTGAGAAAATTTAAGCCCAAAGACCTAACAACAGAGGACAGAAACCCAAACACATCCACTCAGGGACAGACAGCTCAGGAAAGGCCTTTCTGGAGATAGACTTCCTCCACTACAACCAATTTTAAATTAAAACTTCGATTTATAAGCAACCAGAGCGCCTGTTTCTGCCAAATAAACCCTCTCCCCCGCAGGGTCACCTGTCACCCCCCTCCGTCACCCCCGCGTCCCCCCTTGCAGGGCTTCCCCACCCTTCCCGTGGTGGCTCCTGCTCTGCAAGCCAGACCCGCAGCGCCAGCTTTCATTTCCACGAGGGTTTTTCCTGGTTCTCAGCCCACATTTTTCCCTTTCCAAGGATATCGGCCGGTCCCTCGTGAGAGCATCCCGCACCTGCCCTCAC
>NW_009624154.1:3216-3596 GCF_000690535.1 Cariama cristata | reverse complement strand
GCGTTCCAGCAGCCGGGGCAGCCGGAGGCGGCTGCGTGGGCAACCCACGGCATCACCTTATCACAATGGGAACCAGGAGGGAGATTTTTTTTACTCTCCTCAGCTTAAAGCACCAGAAAACTTTTTCTCTTCCCCACGGTTAATCCTGCACTCCCCTGTATGCGTAACACAGCCACCCACTCCCACGGGTGTTTAGTGTCAGCTTTTGGATTGCCCAGTTCTTGCCCCAGCAAGAGAAAGACGTTCTTTTGAATATCAGCATCTCGCCGGGGGAGCACTCGCACAAAGATAACTCTCGTTGCACAAAGACATCTATCATTTAGAGAGTGAGATCAGGCAAAATCTCCCCCCCCCCCCCCCCCCCCCGCCCCGCCCCCCTC
>NW_009624154.1:0-3162 GCF_000690535.1 Cariama cristata | reverse complement strand
AGACGGTGCAGCCTGGGCTGGAGAACTGGGCTTCCCCGCATCCCACCAGGGCAAAGATCGGCTTTGCCCCCTCCAAACGGCCGGGAGGGCCGGCATCGGGGCATCGTCACTGAGCTGATGCTGCGGGTCCGAGCAGAGGCGCAGCGGAGGGAAGCAGTAAGGCTCGGGTCACACGTACGTCTGAACCCCCCAAAAGTGACCTGTCCCTGTGCGGCAGGTTCATACAGGCACGGGAAGAAAAACGGTGTAAACGAATGGAAGAGCAGGCCTGGTTCCTGCTTCTAGTTGAGCTGAATGTTTAAACAAGAAGGAGACGACCCCAAGCCGATGCACGAGCCCCGGGAGCCAACACGGGGACCACCCCTCGGGTGGGAGCTCAGGACCCACAGCATGGCAGAGGCCGCATCCCGCAGTCGTTACCCGCCGCAATACGAATAATCCTTACAACACACTTCTTTTATTTTCCCCCTTCACTCTAACTCCATCACGTGCCAAGATGCTGATACAGATACAGCGACCCCAAGCCGATGCACGAGCCCCGGGAGCCAACACGGGGACCACCCCTCGGGTGGGAGCTCAGGACCCACAGCATGGCAGAGGCCGCATCCCGCAGTCGTTACCCGCCGCAATACGAATAATCCTTACAACACACTTCTTTTATTTTCCCCCTTCACTCTAACTCCATCACGTGCCAAGATGCTGATACAGATACAGGAAGCCGAATATAAACACATTGCCTGCTGCAGCAAATATTCAAAGGAACACAACTAAAAATACACAGTTGGGGGTGTCCCTGAACATCCCAAAGCTGCGGCCCGCCCCCACCACCCACGCCGGCAGGTTGCACTGCCTGGGCCCCCCGGGAGCCAAAGAGCCTGCAGACACGGGGTACCCGTACCCCGGGTATCAGTTTTCAGGAGTTTCTCCTCCCCACGGACCCCCACCGCTCCCCCCACCTTCCCACCTCTACCTACCTCGGGAAAAGCCCACGGAGAATCCTACCGTAACTCACTGCCAGGATTTTTGTCACGACCTCTGTGCTCTCCGCTACTTCTCATTAATCCTTGCAAAATACAGAGCAAAAACTTCTTACGGCTCACGTCATTAGTGTTTTCTCTTCTCCCTCCCTCTGCGGGTTATTGCTGAGAGCAGAAAAGATGTGATTTACAGAAGAGGCCGCAGCGTTGAAGGCAGGATGAACATTCAGGTTCAGAAAAATGAGGTCTAGTTGTGTAATATTACAAAATTCAGAAAAGAGCTGCGCGATTCCAGCAGTGATTAATGTGCAGCAAATCCCGAGAGTCATCAACCACCTGCAGCTTCAGTTTCTCAAGAAACGGCAAGTCCACAACTACTTTCAACATCTGGGGAACTTGCTCGCCCCTTCCATTAGAGCTAATAAAGGTTTCACCGCGGATTCCTGCCTCGGCACGAGGCGGGCATTTCTGTGCGAGAACGTGAGACCCGTGAGCCCTACCCGTTTCCACGGTTTTTGTACGCGCAGATGAGTTCGCAGCGCTACCGCCCTCCCAGGAACGCCGCTCCGTGCCTCGGCCAAGGCTCCGGTGCTGTCTCCCGTGCCAGCGATACGCTCCTTGGGAAGTATTTCTCTCCGGCCCCGTCAAGCCCGCTCGCGTGGCTATTTCTGCTCTGATGCAGGGGACAAAGTGAAATGGCTAAGGGTGAAGATTTATGGGGCTCTACCATGAATGTCTGCAGTAATTTGAATTTGCTTTTGCCACGGAGCCTAATCAAAGGCTGACGCGTCGGGGTTTGGGAAGCCGTGCCCGGGAAGGAAGCGCGTTCCCACCCCGCGGAGCTGTCGCGTTTAGCATCTTCCACACCAGACACAACATTTCAGCAACGCTCGAAGGGACTGTGGAGCCCTCCCCGCGCTACTGCCTGCATCCCAGACCTTGCTCTAGAGAACTGCTTGTGGTTCTGGCTCAAATACACCCAGTCTTTTGAGGAACAGAGCCTAAGAAATTAAGAACTTTCAGTATTCATAAAAAAAAAAAAAAGTTACATTATATAGCCAAAGAGAGATATATTTGAAACGAAAGAAGTATCTGAAACCTACAGCACAACTCAGTATTTGCATTGAAGCGTAACGCCAGCAGGAGGGCAGAGACGGGGGCAGTGGCTCTGACCGGCGATGTCCGCTGTCCGGGAGCCCTCGGAAACGGCTCCGAAGAGCAGGAGAGCTTCGTTTTTAAGCGAAGGTGGTCCCGTCAGCCGGGAGATTACGAAAGCGAGCTTCACCGCAGCACTAGACCCCATCCATTGTTCTCCTCTATTTGTTTTGCTGTTTATTTGCTGTTTCCGTGCTTGATTAAAGATATCCTAAATGACAGCAATACGTTCAACGCAAGGATGGAATACGGGATCGAGAAGTCATTAACTGCACACTAATCCCTCAATCTCATTTAGTGGTACGGGAGTCGCACAAAACGCTCCCGCTGTCCAGTACTCGCTATTCCCTCACAGAATTTTATTTCTAAACCAATTTACAACCAAATTAAATGCAAACAAGTAACTTGTCACTGATGCTATTAGCTCTGAGTCAATAGAAACGCTGGCTAACGGCTGGGCAAATTCAATTTGATACGCCAAACTAATCAAATTGTTTCCTGACGGTCAGAACTAACGAGGCCCAGCTTCCTACGGCCTCAGCCTCCCTTCCCGAGCCCTCCCCTGCCTCCCTGTAACCCCCATGTCCATCCCCGTGGTGTTTGCCGTCCCAAAGCCCCCCCAGCTCGGAGCCAGATGCCAAGGCGGGTCCCGCTGCCCTTCCTCCAGCGGTGGCGAGACCCCCGCGTCCCCGCACGCCCGCGGGAGGGAGATGGATGGGCTGAGGCCCCATCACTCGGGGTCCTCCTCCCCGACAGCACCAGCCTAAACCCACAATATACGCTCCAGATACTTTTTTGGGGGGAGGAAAAAGGGTAAGGAATTCAAGCTCGGAACGGAGCATTGCAATTGAAAAGTTACTAAAGTAAACTCATTGCTGCAACAGGGTGCGCAATCTCAGCATCAGCGCGAAACCTCCTTGACTAATGACGCTTACCGCTAATTAAACTGCTTCCCACACTAATCCCACAACTCCTCGCACATGGGAAGCTTCACGGCCGGAGCAGTGGGAACACCACGCCGGAGCGAGTT
>NW_009624153.1:35245-36927 GCF_000690535.1 Cariama cristata | reverse complement strand
TCTGGAGAAGAGGAGGCTGAGTGGAGACCATGTTGCCCTCTACCACTACCTGAAAGGAGGTTGTAGTGAGGCGGGGGTTGGTCTCTTCTCCCCAGACAAGAGGAAACGGTCTCAAGTTGCTCCAGGGGAGGTTCAGGCTCGACATTAGAAAGAACTTCTTCACTGTAAGAGCTGTTAAGCATTGGAACGGGCTCCCCACGGAGGTGGTGGAGTCACCATCCCTGGAGGTGTTCAAAAAAATGTTTAGATGTGGCGCTTCAAGACATGGTTTAGTGGGTTTAGCGGGCATGGTGGCATCAGACTTGATGATCTCTGAGGTCTCTTCCAACCATAATGATTCTATGATTCTGTCTTCTGCTTTCCTCTGCAGGACAGCAGAGCAGGTCCAGGCAGGAAGGCATGGAGAGGTGCCAGCCTCGTACACAGGGGACTGGGAGAACCAGAGGGGAAGGACGGTGGCCCACAGCTTAGGGAGGTCTGGGCACAGGGGCTTCTTCATCAACCTAGGAAAGGCTGGGAAAATTGGCTGCAAGCCCAACAGTCCCCACTCTGGTGTACACTGTGCAGTCCTGGGTTTAAGGCATGGGTGTAGGCAGGAGAGCTACAATTGCCATCAGAAGTATGTTAAAAAAAACAGTGCAAGCATGACCAACTAGCAGGTACACAGACAGACAGGCACGCAGTTTGCCAGGGCTCAACTCCATACCATACAGCCATGGCAGCCAGCCCAGGCCTGCCCTCCAGTTCTAGATTAGGTGTTTTTTTTTCCCCAGGAGGGACAGTGGATAAATGGAGGTATGTTAGTGCTAATCCTTGAGTAAAGTAACATCTGAGAGAACAGATCACTTTTTGTCTGTAGAGTTATAGCCAAGACAGGCAGACATATTATAAATAATGAAAAATCAAAGTCCGTACCATTTACTTCCCTTCTTCCTAAGACTGAGACCACCTAACAATCACTAGTATGAATCAATAAATAAACAAATCAAATTACTGATTTTGAAAACCTGTTATTAAACACATTGGGAAACCCTGCTGGGGCAACTGTTTTTCCCTTGCCAATCTTTTGCAACTGCATCCCCATTAAAGACCAACAGGACTAGACACAAACTCACCCAAACAAATGGAAGCAGACTAAAACCTTTTTTCCATCAGAGCACTTGACAGTCGTTATTTTGCATTGCTGCGCGTCAGCCCCAGCCTGTACATGGAGATGCTAAAGACTCACCCAGCTCTGTGGATGAGGGCTGAGCACTGTCCACAGGGAGCGATGTCCAACATGGCTGGACAAGCTGCTCTTCTGCTTCTCAACAGGAAATCAATCGTGAAAGACAGCCCCAGCAACACTGCCATCATCTGACTAAACTGGTTCCACTCTTCCTGCAATACCCTTTCTAATCTTCTTTAATTTTCAAATAAGGAAATGACAGAAGAGCAGGAATCTACTGTTTAGCACCTTTTGACTTTCTTTGCCGGAGAGCTATCGAAGTGAGCTGAGGGATGAGACGGAGGCCATTGGCAAGGCAGTGCAGGAAGCAGTGTCATTTTTGAAGGATTATCATCATGAAATATGAAAACAAAGACAGCCTTTGGGGATCTTGACATTCCCACTGTAGACGTCCACAAGATAACCAATGGAGTAGCAGAATTACTTTCTAATTACAACAATAAATACCATATTG